>NC_056728.1:62451590-62569090 GCF_019279795.1 Protopterus annectens | reverse complement strand
CTCCTCTTCTACTCTCACTGTAGGCTGTTTCTGGGGCAGTACCGCTTCTGTGGGGTTTTCTTCATTCAGAAGCTGCTGGAAATACTCCTTCCATCTGCCTTTGATGTCCTGTGGGCTGGTAAGCAGGTTGTTGCTGGAATCCCTTATGAAGGGTGTCTGACTATCTTCTTTGTCTGACTATCTTATCTTTCTGTCATTGCCTTGCAACCTGGTATAGTTTCTTTGTGCGTGCTTTGTGTATATATATATATATATATATATATATATATATATATATATATATATATATATATCACTGAAACCTTGCTTAAACCTTCAGATTGCACTCCCTCCTGCCATACCTGCTTTTAGTGCCTACTACACCTTCAGACACTTTTGCAAATATAGTGGCGTATCCATATTTGTCAGAGCCCAAATCTCACTAAATTTCAAAATCAGCTATCTGTTTAACACCTGTTACAGGACCCTTTATATGACCCCAGAAGTCCATGTCACATTCCTAAACATCATGGATAAACTTCCAAAAAACTAAGAACTCCATTTTTCTGGGAGACTTTATCTACTCATCAATTGATTGGAGTACCTACACCACCACCAAGACATGATATGCTCACAAGTTTTTAGACCTAATAACTGAAAATTTGATGGTAAAGAGTGCTACTAGCAAAACAAGATGACAAAATATGATTGAGCTGGTGCTTATAAATGTAGTATCATCATGCACAATTCCCCTAGTAATTCCCTATCCAATTAAGTTAGTCCCCTCAAATTAACAATATTTCAGAATTCAAATACTTCAAGATCACGGATCTCCTCAATTTTTATGACAAAGTCCCAAAACTCACTTATGACAACATTACATCAGACATTGCTTCAGACAGATTTGTCAAGGAGTTTTATAGCCAGATAGATAAATGTGTAGAATTGTTAGTCCTATCCAGATCTAAATATAATGGGAAATTTAAAAGCAAACCATCCTGGTGGTCTATCAGTACAAATGAAATCTTCAGTAAAACTAAAAAAAACTAATCTGGGTGTAAAGCAGATCTAACGACCCCCAAGTTATGGAAAGTATTAAGAATTTGAGTAGTAATTTTAAAACATCTATTAGATCTATTAAGGCAGCCCAGGAAGTCAGGCTGGCATCTGAAGCCAAAGAAATTTTAAGAGGGTCTATATCACCACATCGAATGTTGGCAAGTTTGAACGCCCTTTGTTCGAACCAAAAAGTCCGAAAGCCCTAAAACGTGAAGTTACAGTACATTGATTTTTTCCCAGGGAAAAAAAATTGGTGGGCCGTCTTTGGGGCTTTGCTATTTCCTCCACTGTAGTGCGATCTCGGAGCTGGTATATTTAAGTAGGGGTTGTGTGGAGGGGCACAGCCCCCACATTGGGGGATATGGGGAGTGAAGTCCCCTACTTCAGTTTGTTTTAAAGTTGTGATTTTTTTTTTTTCACGGAGCAGCAATTTATTTCCCAGGGAAAAGAATTGCTGTTCCATGAGTTTTAGGGTTTTCGGACTTTTAGGTTTGAACAAAGGGCATTCGAACTTATCACCATTTGATGTGGTGATATAGACCCATTTTAAAATCCTTCTTTAGGTATGTTAGAAAACAACACTCTGCAGTGTACAGAGCTCATACTAAATGAGTAAAATGACACAACTTTCTCAGACCTGGTGGACATTGCCAATATCCAATCAAATAAACTTGGTGCAAACTTTACAAAGGCCTATGATCCTCATATCTTTGAAACTGACCATCATCAATAAACAGCAAGTACCAACTTTGCTGTCCAAGGCTAACAGCACTTCCTCAATCATGTGACCAGATGACGTACATAGCAATTAGATAAATAGTGCCAGACATGACCTGATGGAACCTCCACATAAACTAGCTGCTGGTTCACTCCCTGTGGTATGGCATACAGCACTGGTGATGCCATTCCATAAAGATGGCTATTCTATTGACCTTGGCCACTATTGGCCCATCACCCTGACAAGTCTCATTGTAATGCCATAGAACACATTATAACAGACTTGATTAACATCAACATTAAAATTTCGTCAGGCAAGATCCACAGCAATTTATAAAAGATAGATCTGGCTAACTTCTTTGTGAAGGGAATACAAGCTGTTGACAGTGGTCACACTGTACACACACACACACACACACACACACACACACACACACACACACACACACACACACACACACACACACACACACACACACACACACACACACACACACACACACACACACACACACACACACACACACACACACACACACACACACACACACACACACACACACACACACACACACACACACACACACACACACATTACATGATTTGGCCAAGGCTTTTGACATCATTCCCCAAATGTGTTACAAATAGATCCCTTTGTGATACGATGGATAGAATTTTTTTTAAGAGACAGTACCCCTGTAGTGCAGGTGTCAGGGGCAGTTTCAGAAAACATGAAGGTGATCAGTGGTGTCTTACAGGGCACAGTGCTGGGAGCACTTTTATTTGGTATTTACTTATCTGACCTAGAGATTAAAAATTAAGACCTATGGCTAACCAAAACTGCAGATGACTGCAAACTGGAAGTTGTTAACCCCCCCCATGATACAGAAGCTCTACAGCAGGAACTTCTTACACTTTTAAATGCCTGGTGTATTGAAAATTGGCTTAAATTAAATATTAAATAATACAACATTGTCATATTTGGCAGACAAACCTCAGCCCAGCATATTGCACTGACAATAGTCTGCATCATAATAAAATGCACTTAGAGACTGGGGCACCTATGTTAACAATTCCTTCTCGTTTGATCACTATGTAGCAGCAATTTACTTGGCACAGTAGATTAAAAGAAATAATTGTCCTTTTGCATTCAGCACTGATCATTCCAGTTATAGAGTATAACACCCCATTTGGGATGTACCTCACCAGGTATATGAAACAGTTAGGTAGATCCCAGAGATTACTAATGAAGAGGATTGCAGGCGTACAATCCATAAGTGACTAGAAAACACAAGAAGCACTGTATCACTTTTCTGTGTCTTACAGGATCCTCAGAGGACATCTATGCCTTAGTAGAACAAACACAGAAACCACAAACCAGGACTCAGCACAACAGGAAAAAATCCACACTTTATTCACAGTGTTGAGCGCTTTCCTCCTTCTTACAAGGACTTCCTCAGAACAAAGAATAATTACCCCACCCAGCCTTTTTAAACAAAATTGTATAATGCTAATTGTCTTTTTGTATAAAAAGGCTGGGTGGGGTAATTATTCTTTGTTCCGAGGAAGTCTTTGTAAGAAGGAGGAAAGCGCTCAACACTGTGAATAAAGTCTGGATTTTTTCCTGTTGTGCTGAGTCCTGGTTTGTGGTTTCTGTGTTTGTTCTACTTTTGCATCGTGGTTTGATGACTCGTATAATATAGAAAATTCAGTCTCCAGCAATGAACTTATGGAGATAATGCAGCAGATCAACGAACAATTAGCTATACATTCCAGTCCAATCAAAGGTTTGATGGACAAGACCATCGCTTCACCTAATGTTTTTGGAAGCCTTAGCTTTCCTTTAACTCAGCCTACACCGTCATCTCAGCCTGGGCAAGCTGGACAGCCTGGGAGTGAATTTACAGCCAGCCAGGTTGTTTTTTTATCGAATAATCACAAAAATATGTTTAATTCTGCCAGCACTAACAGTGGTATTAATAATGAACCACTGAGCTGGAAGAATAATAATTTTGACTTCCGGCTAGAGAGAAGAAATAGTGGTTCTATTCAACCCGAATCTTTGACCATGGTAGAAAAGTTAAAAGAATTTGAAAAAACCTGTTGTGTTTTAAGAAATTACAAATGGAAACAGCCTATCTTAAAAGGAACATTGAATAAGGACAAATACCTCATGGATTACGGGTTTGGCGATACCCTAATGGTGTGGAAGAAAATGTCAGCTTATTGAATGAATTACATAAACTGTTCGACCACACAGAACTTGAGATGTTAAAACTTATGGTTAAATATAAAACTCAAACATTAGAGAAACTTTCCAAAGACCTTGACGAGTCCAACAAAAATATACAGGCTGATTCCATGTTTGAACAGTATAAACATAATCTTTTTAATATATTTACTTCAGTGGATAATATTTGTACCTCCATTTTTATGAGGAAAATGAATAAACTGAAATGTGACATTTACGAGTATGCAAAAGATAAGGCATACTCTCTTTCTGCAGGTTTCTGGGCTAATGTTAATGAACGGAATGTTCTGAATGATGAGGAAGTGACGATTAACCAGGGTAATGCCATGCAGGGCCAGCGTAGTCATGCTTACATTGAGGAAAGTGTACGAAGGTCAGAGCGACTTAAAAGCAAAGAACAGCAGCCTCATTTTTCTGGGAATGGCTCTAGAGAATTTGTGGTACAAGGAGCTAGACCCAAGAGTTGAGGCAGAAGTCACCAATGGAACAATTAAAGAATTTGGACTTGGTCAACAATACCAGCCAGAATGTAAGTAGGTGCAATCATAATTCTTTGATTGTTGATCATTTACATACTGGTAATATTAACCATTCACTGTGTTCTAATAGTAATGTAGTTGATTTTACTGTTAACCTCAGTGGCGATTGCCAAGTACTCAGTGTTACGTGCCCCAGTGACCACCAAAACAAAAATATCAACGATAGTATTGGTGGGGTTCAAGGTGATTTTTTAGATATATCTAATGGATCTGTTGAGACTATTGATTTAGTATTTAGTCTTGTAAGTGATGGCACTACATCTCCTGCATGATTGGGTGCCCCCAATTCATCAATGTATCATGTAACTGTTAACAGTGATGCAGATTTTAATGGTAACTTAAGTACAAATTCAGAATTCATTGATATTTGTGACAACACACAAGCTTTTGGGATTGGTAACAACAATTTACCAATTTACCAATCCCAACCAATACCAATACCAACCTCAAGATGCACGCACTCGAGGCCCTTCTCAGTATGGAGAACATCGATGTCTGTGCTGTGACTGAAACCTGGTTCAAGGCTCCTGAGAGCACTCCGGCACTATCAGGTTTTACCTCATATCATGCGTTCCGGCCCCAAAATCCGGACAACACCAAGAAAGGAGGGGGGGTGTCCATATTCATCAAGGACACCCACACCTCAAGGTTGGTGGCAACGCGAGACCATCCAGGTGCAATTAACCATAGGCAAAACTGCTCTGCAATTTGTAGCATGTTACAGGCCACCCTCTCAAACTCAGGAACCTCACATAGCTTTCCTGAAAACACTGGAGGGGATAAATGTATCTCCAAACACCATCATACTAGGTTACTTCAACTACCCGAATATAGACTGGGAGCACTACTCAAGCCCCAACACTCTAGCCCAAAGGTTCCTAGAGTTCATAAACTCAAATGCCATGGAACAACTAGTCACCATCCCCACAAGAGGAGAAAACATACTAGATCTCATCATCACGAACATGGGGTCACAATGTTCAACACTGGAAGTCTACCCCTCTCTGGTGAGATCAGATCATAAACTAATCTCACTGGAAGTCCACATCCCGCCCACACCTGAGATAAAAAAGACTACAGTGAAAAACTTCTCAAAAGCCGACTTCACACTTCTGAAGACTAGCGTGGCATCCTTTAAGGCCCCGAGAAACCATTACTCAAGCCGCTAAATCACTTACAAATGCCTTCTACCAGCACCTACAGGACTGCATGGATCAGGCAATCCCAAACAAAACAAAGACTCTTTGTACCAAAGGCCAGTCTGGTGGACCCCAGCCATAAACAAGCTCTAGAACAAAAGGAGGAAGCTACTACAAGATAGAGCAAAATCCTTAAAAGGGAAGACACCTTTGATCATTATAAGTAAAAAACTAAGATCTCTCATAAAATCATCCAAGGCAAATTTTGAGAGAAAAGTCGCTAAGGACTCAAAAGAAAATCATAAGGCCTTCTTTAGCTATGTTAGAAACCTGGGAGGAAACTCCCAGATATGCTCAGAATTAGTTCAAAATGATGTAAAAATTACTGAACCTACAGACATTGCCAACATACTGGCTGACAGGTTCAGTGCAAACTCTGAGATATCTATACCAGAGGATTGTAGCCCCCCAAACATCTCTAACGCTCAGGTGAGAACTGCTCTCTCCAAGGCGAAAAACACAGCATCCATGGGACCAGATGGTGTCCCCGGTTATGTGCTCCACGAACTCAATGAGGAATTAAACCCGCAGTTAGGGCAGCTGTTTAATCTTAGCCTCACCTCAGGATCATTACCCAAGGAGTCAGCAACTGTGGTCACACTTCACAAAGGCGGTGCCTCCACCGACCCTGGACCCATCAGCTTGACAAGCCTGATCTGCAAAGCTATGGAGAGGATCATAATGGAACTCATAAATAAAGACATAGGGGACTTGCAGATTTTGGATCCAACCCAGTTTGGCTTTGTCAAAGGCAGATCATGCCTTTTAAACTTGGTTGACTTTTTCGAAACAGTCACCAAGGCCATTGATGAGGGAAAGGCAGTCCACACAGCCTACCTCGACCTGGCAAAGGCTTTCAACACAATACCCCACTCTGGTATCATTGAAAAACTCATCAGCTTAAATGTACACCCATACGTCACAAGATGGGTTGCAAACTGGCTAAGTGACAGAACCCACAGGGTCAGAGTTGCTGGCGCCATGTCAGACTCAAAGCCTGTCACAAGTGGTGTCCCACAGGGCTCAGTCCTGGGCCCACTCTTGTTCGGCATCTACTTTTCAGAAGTACAAGCAAACACAGGAGGGTTATGGCTGACAAAGTTTGCAGATGACTGCAAACTAACACATCTGACACAGATATCCTTCAGAAGGGACTCATAGAAATGGCTAACTGGTGCCAGAGCCATGGCCTAAAGTTAAACGCCAAAAATGCATAGTCATACCCTTCGGGGAAAACAAGGTTACCCCTAGCTACCATATAGGTGGCAATCCACTAAGCACAGAAGAGGTTATCAGGGATCTGGGGACCCAGGTTGACAGTAACCTTTCATTTGACACTCACGTTGCCAAAGTAGTTAGGAAGACCTTCTACATTGCCCACCTGATCATGAAGGGATTCACATCTAGATCAAGGGAGGTCATCGTCCCCCTGTACTCATCACTCATCAGACCAATGATTGAGTACAATGCCCCATTCGGAATGTATCTGACCCGACACCTGCAGCAACTGGAAAGGCCCCAAAAGTTCCTCACCAAAAGGATAAAGGGTCTCAAAAATATGTCTTATGCTGCCTGACTGAAGGAACTCCAGCTCTATTCAGTCACTTACCATCTGCTCAGAGGTGACCTATGCCTGACATACAAGGCCATGTCCAACCCAGAATTGATGAACATGCTTCACCTCAAAAAATCTAGATCCCTCAGAACTACAAGGGCGGGAGACTTAAACCTTGACACGGTTATTAATAGGACGTGCTGGAGGGACAGATTCATCACCCAGAGACTCCCTATGCTGTGGAACAAAATCCTGGTACATGTGAGGCAGAGCACCTCGCTGGCTTTGTTCAAGAGAAATCTTGACCAATGGCTGGGAGATCGCAGATATACCCCAGGGATTACCTCAGTGTCACTGCTTGACAGAGGCACAGCAAAATAATGGGCATAGTATCCTTCAAACTAAAGGGGTGGCGAAAGCCACAAAACTCTGGGCTAGGCTTATAAATGCCCTTGGGCAGATAGCCTAGTATGAACCTATGAACCTAATTTTATATGTAATTTTAATGACGATATTACGCTGTTTGACATGCAAGCAGTTCACAATAATTCTGGTGTGGATGACATGAATTCTATTGATATACTGAAGCATGTTGTTACATGGCTGACTTTTTAGACAGTGCACAGGATATTGCTAGGGTCGTCAATGTTAGTAACGGTCAGAATCCGACTGATACAGCTGGAATTGAAAATCTTGATACTTCTGTGGGTTTAAACAGCTTGGCCAGTGGTGATTTTAGTATTTATGAAATACCCACTTATTTAATGGCAGACACGGAAGCAGCCACAAATTTGGTGGAAGAAATACTACCAATAGTCGAACTGCAAGTAGTTTTTAATGATGCCCATGACTTTAAGGTGTACAACTATTCAAGCAAAATCATAAGGGTTGAACATACCAATTTACTAGCGAAGGGTTTCACCTTGTACCTAATAGAAGGGGTAATTTAGCCAACATATTGATAGATTTAAAGTGTTTCACATGCAAATTGAATCTAAGAGTATGGTTTAATGAACATAACAGTGCTTATGAAACATTTGCTAATGGAAAAGGGCTTAAGAAGCTGAGCATATTCAATCCCCCTATGAATAATTTGGTAAAAATCTACAAGAAAGTGTGTGAAAATGAGATCAGGCAAGCTTATAATACAAATTTAGATAATAAATATATAAGTAATCTTACTGATGTCGAAGACATATTATTAAAAGGGTTGGCAATGGATAAATCTGTCTGTATAATGAAACCAGATAAAGGAAGCAGTGTAGTTATCATGGATAAAAATTATTATCTTAATAGAATGTATGAATTACTCATGGATGAAACATATGATGAAGTTTCCCTTAATGAGATACATATCTCATACAAAAAAATAGATATGCTTCTGGAAGATATGTTGTTCCAAGGACAGATTAGGGAAGATGACTATAATTATATGCACAATGCTTACCCTATGATATCGAATATATTCGGTATACCTTAGATCCACAAGGGCCTAAATAATATAAAATGTAGGCCCATTGTGGATGGTAAAAGATCCAAAACACATTTTATATGTAAATACCTGGATTTTCACCTTCAAAAGGGGCTTAAGGCCTTTTCATACATTACAAAAGATTCTTGGCAGTTTCTTGAGAAATTGGACAAACTAGTGATTAACCAGGATGCTATAATGGTGACTATTGATGTGTGCAATTTATTCACAGTGATTCCACACACAACTGGCTGTGACTGGTTGGAAATCCAGTAACTTAAGACTGGTAGGTTTGACCAGGATGATATTGACAAATTTATAGCACTCATGGAAATAGTACTGAAGCATAATTACATCTTTTTTGAGGGGGAGTATTTTAGGCAGATAATTGGAGTTGCAATGGGGGATGCCTGTGCCCCGGTTTTTGCAAATTACGTTATGTCTTTCTGGGAGCAACAAAACATCTTTGAAGGTCCATCTGTTTCCAAGATACAGTATTATACCCGTTACCTAGATGATTTGTTTGTAATCTGAACAGGTACTACAGAAGAGTTACACTCATTTCTTCGGTATATAAACAATACGGTGGACTTTTTACATTCACTCATGCATTTAGTGATTCACACATTTCATACCTTGATGTGGATTTGACCTTTGACAAAAGTAACAATACATTAAATTCATCAATATATAGGAAGCCTACCTTTTCAAATTCTTACCTCGATTATAACAGCTGGCACACTTTTTTTCAAAAAAGGTCTATTGTAAAAGGCCAGATGGTGCGAGCTGCTAGAATGACCATAAAGGAGGTTGATTTTATTACGGCAATGCATTTTATAAAACAATTGTTTTTAAAGAGAGGCTATTCTATTGAGCTATTAAATAATATATTTGATGAAGGTGAAAACAAACGTAAGGTTGGTTTTTACAATCCACTTTTAGCAGGTGGACATGGGTAAGACTTTGTCAGCAGAAGAGAGACCTTTCACTTGATGGTTAAACCTTGGTAAGTTTTATTACCACTTTCAATTTGGATACATCAAATGTAACTGGCATTATTTTAAATAACTGGGGTATTTTGCAATCTGACTCTAACACTGGACATAAGGTGGGTAAAGCACCCATGCTGGTATATAGGAAGGACACATCCTTCAAAATTATTCTGGAAACTGCCGAATATGTGACAGATAGATGCACTAATAGAAAGAAAGGGAATTTTAAGTGTAACGTGTAATTATTGCTCTTTTATATTGGAAACTCCTGAGGTATTTAGATTGAACAACAGGAGCATATCGATTCATGGGCATTTTAATTGTTGTAGTTCCAATGTGGTCTATTTGGCCAAGTATATCCAGTGTCCAATTTTTTACATTGGGAAAACTAGTAGACAGCTTAAAAACAGGATGACTGAACATTTGTTGGATATTAAGCACGATAAATACACTAATGCCCTCAGTAGACGCATTCATGATCATAAAGATCACAAGTTGAAGTTTTTAGTCATTCAACAGATACAAGGAAGAATCTTAGATATTCATTTGGATATTTGTGAGCTTAAGTGGCAGTTGCAACTGAATGCAACTGAATATCCAGGAATTAATGAAATGACAGCTATTTCATGTATTTTAGGTTAAATGTTGGTATCATTTATTAACTATTTATAATATATTTATTTTGAGATATATGCTACCTTTCAATTAGATAATGCATTTCTAGTATTTTACATATTTATTTGTGTGCTTTTAAATCTTGTGTGAATATTTAATTGATTATTAAACATGCTACTTGTCGTTTTGTATAAAAAGACTGGGTGGGGTAATTATTCTTTGTTCTGAGGAAGTCCTTGTAAGAAGGAGGAACGCGCTCAACATTGTGAATAAAGTGTGGATTTTTTCCTGTTGTGCTGAGTCCTGGATTGTGACATCTATGCCTTGCCTCCCAAGCCATCAGGGACCTATTAATGCAGGATCTCCTGTACCTTCATAAATCAAACAATCCCACAAATACCAGAATGAGATTTAAACCTGTTTTGGCTGATCAATAAAACAAAGTTGATAGCCAGATTTGTTATTCAGTGTCTCCCTCACCTCTGGAATATACTCCCTCTAAGGATAAAGCAGTGTGATAATTGGATGGGTATTCATAAATTCACCAGGGCATGACTGGCATAGTACACCTCAGGAAGGGAGTACAGTCTAGTGTGGAAACTGGCAAGGCGGATTGGTCAGGCCTTAGCAGCCTTGGACTTCCTATGAGTCTTAAGACTGACTACTGCTGTGGATAACATAAATTCTCATATCAGTCTTGGATTAAACTGGTATGTTTTACATGTTTCTATCATCTGTAGTTGTGCTCAACAATGAAAAGCATGTAGTAAGGCCACAAAGAGCTAGTAGAAATGCTCAAACTTGTCTCATTAATCCTTTCAACATGCTTTGTGTTGCATCCCTCATTTATATATCTTGTTCTACAATACAAGGCACCTCAGCAAGCGGGACTTTCAGAATATGTGACCAGCTCACATGTCCTTCTTTCCAGACCTCATCTGGAAATGCTTCCTTATTTTTCTCTCAGACTAAACATAATCTTTTGCTGTTTCTAATGTATGTTAAAGAGGGTCGTTACCTTCCATCTTATCACCAAGCACTGTCTTCAGTGAGCCACAAAGTTATTATCTCCTTCAGTACAGATACTAAGTCATCCAAGCAGAGCTGGGTCATGGTCAAATTGGGCCCTAGGCATGGTAATGAATCAGTCCCCCCCACACACAGCAGGCCCCCATTCCAGTATCCCATTTCTTGGCTATTTCTCCCCAGTTACCATAAACATTGTTAGAACCTGTCAGTGTGTGACTATTTTCTTCTTTACTTCTACAATGATTACAAATATTTGGATTTAATTTAAAACATTTATTTCAAATTTTATAGCTCAAACACTGATAGCCATTTCCTAAACAAAACAATACAGTCTCACAATGAAAACAGAGTTAGCATTAACAGTAAACTTCTCTGACCCTGAAACTCATACTCAAATAAAATGCATTTGGCCAGTGGTGGATTAAGTTTGCCTTTGTCTGTTTTCAAACCATAGGCCTCTTGCACACATTTTTAGGACCATGCAAGCACCGTAACAGATATAAGCATGCAAAATCTGAAGGTAATGCTACTCAATGCTAGAAGTCTAAACCTCAAAATGCACTCTCTCAAGGCACTTCTAAAAATGGAGAACATTGATATCTGTGCAATAACTGAGACCTGGTTCAAGGCTCCAGAGAGCACCCCTGCAATACCAGGCTACAACTCTTACCACACTTTTCGGCCACCAAACCAGGACCCAAACACTAAAGGTGGAGGAGTGTCCATATTCACCAAGGATATTCACATCTCCAGGCTAGTTGCCCAACACAGTGCATCTGAAATTGTACAGGTACAACTAATACTAGATAAGACTGCAATCCAAATTGTAGCTTGCTACAGATCCCCCACCATGCCCAAGATTCTCACTACACCTTTCTAAACATACTGGAAAATATTAATATACAACCAAACACCCTAATACTGGGTGATTTCAACTACCCTGCCATTAATTGGAAAAACTATTCGGGCACCAACACCTTAGCCCAACGGTTCTTGGAATTCATAAATTCTAATGCCCTGGATCAACTAATCCATAGTCCCACCAGGGGCTCAAATATCCAAGACCTGGTCATTACCAACATGGGAGATTGATACTCCATGCCAGTGGTCACTCCCTCGTTGGTCAGGTCTGACCATAAGCTAATCACCCTTGACATCCACATCCCACCCCTACCCCCCAGTAGGGAAACCTCCATAAAAAACTTCTCCAAAACTAACTTCATGCTACTCAAGTCAGAAGTGGCAAACTTCATGACACCCATGCAGATGGGAACTGAAAGTTTGACTGCTGAATCCTACACTAAGTCACTGTATGAGCTCATCCACTCATGCATGAATCGTGCCATTCCAAATGGAACCAAGATGCTCTCCTCCAAAAAAAAAAGAAGCCAATCTGGTGGTCCCCTGCCATAAACAAACTATACAACAGAAGGAAGAAACTGTTGCAGAAAAGAGGAAAATCCCAGGATGCAAAATACTCCATTACCAGCCTCAGTAAGAAGCTGAGATCCCTCATAAAATCCTCCAAAGCTAGTTATGAAAAATAAAATTGCCAAAGATTCCAAGGACAACCACAAGGCATTCTATAGTTATGTCAAGAATCTAAATGGCAATGCTCAGATCTCTTCTGAGCTACAACAGAATGGCATTAAATATACTGATCCCAAGGATAGTGCCAATATCCTGGCAGATCGATTCAGTGCCATCTTCACCCCCCTCTCACCTCCTAAAGGGCCCAGCTCAATACTAAAAGATTGCCAAATTCTGGTAATCATGGCCATACAGATAAATAACGCACTCTCCAAAGCTAAGAATACAGCATCCATGGGACCAGATGACATCCCGGGCTGTGTACTACATGAACTACAAAATGAACTGGCACCTCACCTAAGTGTCATGTTTAATCATAGCCTCACCTCAGACTTTGTGCCCAATGAGTGGCGCACAGCTACAGTTATCCCACTCCACAAGGGGGATCCACCTTGGATCCCAGGAACTATCGTCCCATCAGTCTGATGAGCCTGATCTGCAAAGCCATGGAACGCATTATCATGGAACTTATAAACAAAGACACTGGCAACCTTCAAACACTGGACTCCACCCAGTTTGGTTTTGTAAAGGGCCAATCATGTCTCCTCAACCTGACTGACTTCTTCGAATCAGTATCCAGAGCCGTGGATGAGGGCAAGGCAGTTTACACAGCCTATCTGGACCTTGCCAAGGCCTTTGACACCATCCCCCACTCTGAAATCATAGATAAACTTACTAAGCTGGGCATTAATCCCTACGTCACCCAATGGCTTGCTAACTGGCTTACTGATAGAACCCACAGTGTAAAAGTAGCCGACTCCAAATCCAGCTCCAGACAAGTGACAAGTGGAGTACCTTAGGGTTCAGTCCTGGGACTGCTCTTGTTCGGCATCTACTTCTCTGAAGTACAGGCCAGCACTAAGTGACTCTGGCTAACAAAGTTTGCAGATGACTGCAAACTGGGAGCCATTATTGAATCCCCAAATGATGTGGATATTCTACAAAAGGGCCTTTCAGAAACAGATGCTTGGTGCCAGAGCCATGGACTCAAGCTCAATGCCAAAAAATGTATGGTTATCCCCTTTGGGAAAAACCATATACCCATGAATTACCACATAAGTGGCAGTACACTAAACACTGAAAGTGTGATAAGGGACTTAGGGACACAAGTGGAGAGTGGCCTCACCTTTGATAACCACATCACCACAACAGTCAGGATATCCTTCCATGTGGCATACCTCATAATTAAGGGCTTTTCATCCAGAAAAAAGGAGGTCATTATCCCACTGTGCTCATCCCTCATTAGACCCATTATAGAGTACAATGCCCCGTTTGGTATGTACCTTACAAGACATCTACAACAACTGGAAAGACCACAGAAATACCTCACTAATAGAATTACAAGCCTAAAGCAGATGCCCTATGCTGACCATCTAAAAAAACTCCAGCTATACCCTATTGCATATCACCTGCTCAGAGGCGATCTCTGCTTAACATACATGGCCATGTCAATCCCAGAGCTGTTGGACATGCTACACTTAAAGAAATCCCAGTCCCTCAGAGCCACATGCACTAGGGATCTAAACCTGGTCATCACAATGAACAAAACATGGAGGCATAGGTTCCTGTCCCAGAGACTCCCCATACTCTGGAATAGACTGCCCATACATGTCAAGCTGAGTGCCTCTTTGGCCCTCTTCAAAAAGAACCTTGACGATTGGATGGGAGATAGGAAATTCACTCCAGGGATCACTTCAATTGCCCTGTTAGACAGAGGACCAGGGAAGTAATAGCCAGGGAATTGTTATGGCTAGGCTTGTATAGGCCTTAGGGCCGATAGCCTAGTACCAACATATGAACCTATATGCATTTATTTATTTATTTTACATTTATTTTACATTTGTTGACCGGGCTAGTCCAGCTGGATAATTTCCATTTTCAGTCAGCCCCCGGGGAAACTCCACAGATTAAAAAAAAGTTATAGAAATTAAACATTACATTTTACAATAAATGACAGACACACAGAGAGCAAGCAGACATATAGCAACAAGTGTAGATTAAGTAATAAAGACATAAGAAGTGCAGACACTTAGTGCAGAAAGGCATTAATTAAAGGCATTAATCAGGTCATTGCTTACTCCCTCATGTATATATATATATATATATATATACATACATACTTATTAAAGACATTACTTTTTTTTTTTTTTCTTTTTTTTTTTTTTTTTGAACAGTTTTAATTTTACAGTCATTCAGTCAAGTCAATTCAGTCACAGTCAATCAGTTTTAAAATAAAAAATAAAAGTGTAGGTAAAATAGTAGTAGATTTAGACTGACAGAGGGTACATTACAAGAAGTGAAGAGAAAGAAGTTGTGATGTACAAAGTTTTGTTTTTTAAAAAGATGTAAGGAGCAGAGGAGAGGTAGATGTGTGGGGAGGTTATTCCATATTTTGCCTACTGAGTTGCAGAGAATGCCGTTTTGTGCAGAATTTGTAATTCTAGTTGTGTTGACTTGTGTGCGCAGCTGTAGCAGCTTAGCATCAGGTATTATCAAGGTAAGAAGATTAATCAAAGTTAGGTTGATATTGAATATTGGTTATAGATATTTATTGTTATTAAGAGTTGTTGATATATAAGCTTGTTAGGTGTTGTACCAGTGTGTGTGTAAGTTTAGACAGTGGTGGTGTTCTATACTGGGAGATGTATTAAGGTAGGCTATAGTAGTATAGGATAAGTTGTTTTTTAAGATTAGTGTGGAGAGAGGTAGAGATAGATGTAGAGATAAGTAGGGTGTAGATTGTAGATGTGATAAGGTGGTGTGTGTGGTTACTCGGTGGGTTTGTGGTTAAGGGTTTTTATTAACTCTTATTATTGTGTTTTTATTTTATAGTTTTATTGATAATCATAGTTAAGATTGTTATCATGTAGAAGCCAGTAAGTCTGGGAGTAGAGTCTGTAGAGTAGTAGTAATAGAGGGGTTTATAGATTGAGATTTTAGTAGAGATGAATTGTGTGAGTTTGAGATGGGAGGGTAGGAGATTAGTTCTTTTTTGTTGAGGAGGGATTTGAGAAGGAGTGAGGAGTGACTGTGGAATGATTCGAGTTTGTGTTGAGTGGAAAGTGGAGATATAGGAGTTTGAGTAGAGTAGTTTGTATAGAGATAATGCAGATAATCAGGTAGTATACCATGTATAAGTATATGATAGAAGAAGATAATAAGGAGATCTAGATCAGATCCTAGAGACTAAGAAGAGAAGTAGAGCAGATCAGATAGAATTAGGAGAGTTCTGCTTGGATAGGTAGTAGAGATAGAGAATTTTTTTAGAGTACTGCTTGTTGTGCAAGGGATTAGAATATGTGTAGAAAAGTGGTTGGTTGACTAAGGTATAAGGCTTTTGATGTGGTTAAGGTGTAGAAGAGGTATGGTTGTGGGTGTCTCAGAAGTGAAGACAGGTCTAGGTTAAAGGAGAGCTGTACAGTGTTTGTACTAGTGGTTAGAAGATGGTGTTTGTGGGTAGGTAGTTGATATGAGCTGTAGTGTTGTGTAGGGTTAAGTAGAAGTTTGTGTATGTGTTTGGTTGTTTGTTTAAGGGGAGATGATTAAGTATAGGTTTGTGTATACATTTCTCCATGATTTTAGCTAATAGTGGAGATATGGCGTGTGGATTTATCTAGATTGGAAAAGTGTTAGATGCTTCTTTATTGTAAGGATTATTGTGTGGGAAGATTTAGCTTTATAGAAGACTTGAAGGACTTGGAAAGGTATGTATGTTTATGAGGGTGAGGGTAGAGGGTTTTTTAGGGAGCTGAGATCTGTAGGGGTGGGTGAAGGAGGGTCTGGGTTGAAGGGAGGGGGGAGGAGGTGAAGATTTAGAAGAGTTGTTGGGAGAGGGGGAGATGGGTGGTTAGCTAGACTTTGTGGGGAAAGTAGTAAAAGGGAAGGTTTTAGTTATTAAGTGTTAGTAGGGGGGTGGTTAAGTTTTTTTTAGTTTTGGTTGTCCTGTCTAAGGTAAAAGGGGTAAAATGATTATTGTTTTTAGACCAGAAAGGTTTTTTGATTTTCTTTTAGTAGAACTACTTTACCTGGGGTCTGAAAGCTTTTGTTTTAGTTATTGTTTTTGTGATGGAGTTTGGGGAGGATAGCTTCTTTGGTATTTAAAGATTTGATTTTCTTTTTATAATTTCTGAGTTTTCTTTTTAGGATTGATTTTTAGCCTTTTTTTCTGTTTAGTTCTTTCTTCTAATTTATTTAGGTTATTGTTTTTTATTAAGAGCAAGGAAGTTGTTGTGTTGATGTTTTGCAGCATTGTTTAAGGAGAGGAGTTGTTTAGAGTTGTAGTGTTATTTTGAAAGTTCTGGGAGAAGTGCTGAGATTAAATTTTTTTTTTTGTGTTTGTTTTCTGTGAGGTTTTTAAGTTTTTATTGGTTTTAGCTCTGATGACCTAGGTGAGGGTGAGATTTTCAGTATTCAGGTGGAGTACTTGAGATGTTGTTGGGGGGAGGTTTGTAAGTGTCCAGTCTAAGGTGGTTTGATTGCTTTTTTTATTTTTTCCAGTAAGATATCAAGGGAAGGATGCCAGTTTGTTTTTTTTTGGGAGGGGTTGTTGTAGAGAATCAGTCTAAATTGGTTTTTTGTGCAGAAGTTTTTATTTAAATGGGTTCTTTGATTTATTTTGAATTTGATCAGAAAAGGAAGTTATGGGAAATAGTGTTTCCAGTATGA
Source organism: Protopterus annectens (assembly GCF_019279795.1). NCBI lineage: Eukaryota > Metazoa > Chordata > Ceratodontiformes > Protopteridae > Protopterus > Protopterus annectens. Next base: position 62,551,429 of record NC_056728.1, on the reverse strand, counting down.
ATAGTATCAAAATTAATTTATGAGTTTTATTAATTTAGTTGTATTAATTAGAATTTTAAGCATTTATGTTTTGGGGTATTTGAGGAGTAAGGTCAAGAAGAGGCGGTTTTTGATTCACCTTCCTGATTGTATTAAATTATATTCCTTGTATAACAGAGCACCACTTGTAAGAGTGTGTTTCAAATTTGAAGTTTTGAACATTTTTCCAGTAAGCAATGAAACAAAATGTATGAACCAATAATAATAAAACTACACATTTGAGGACATTTCAACCAAGAAAGACCACTCAAGCTTCTATTATAACAATCAACCAGTATCAGTAAATATGCACAATATCTGCAGAAGTAAAAGTAATCTGAATAATTCCATATTAAAGAGATCTGTAACTAATGAACAAGTTACTGCTGGCAAACAACTTCACATTTCAGTGTTTCATGTAGAAATTCAGTACCTGATGCCCTTTAAGAATACATTTCCTGTGTTACATTAAACAATGATAAGCTGTTAATATTGCAATAGGGAATGTCTGGAAAACAAACCACAGTTTCATAGTTACTGGCATCTCAATCATAGGAGGACACACTCAGGAGTGCAGTACCCCATCCCCCTCTTAAAGAACACCACAAGATGAGCAATTAATTAATTTATATGGTGGGACAGTCAAACCGACAGATTTCTGCACATATGCAAGTATGCTACCTGTTGTGGTATTACTACAGTTTTCAAATTCTATAGCACAAACACTGATGATGGCCATTTACCAAATAAAACAGTTGTACATTGAAGACAGACCTAGCATGAGCAACTGTAAACTCTCTTCCCTTGAAACTAACATTTCCTTGAAAATGCACTGAAACTCAAATTCCTTAAAAATGCAAAGAAACTCAAATTCCTTAAAAACGTAAAGAAATGCATTCCATGAATATGCACCCCTGATAACTGATTGAGCAGACTGGTAGTTGATGTAGAGGATTCAGGCACTTCTCTACTGTAACCAAGGTATAGGTTTTGAACCCGGATAAATGGGGAGGGTTGAGTCAGGAAGGGCATCCGGCGTAAAACTTCACCAAATCATTTCATGCAGTCACCAGTAAATATTTCCATACTGGATCAGTCGAGGCTCGGGTTAACAACGACCACCACCAGTACTGTTAGCCAACAGGGTGCTGGCGGAAATTGGGCTACTGTTGGCCAAAGGAGGAGAAGAGGCGGAAGGCATGGCCGAAGGCAGGAAGAGAGGAGAAAGGCTAGGACTGTGGTAGTGAGGGTCGGAACTTTGAATGTTGGCAATATGACTGGTATAGGGAGAGAGCTAGCTGATATGATGGACAGAAGGAAGGTTGGTATATTGTGTGTGCAAGAGACCAGATGGAAGGAGAGTAAGGCTAGGTGTATCGGAGGTGGGTTCAAATTGTTTTATCATGGTGTGGATGGGAGGAGAAATGACGTAGGAGTTATTCTGAATTAACAGTATGCGAAGAGTGTTTTGGAGGTGAAAAGAGTGTCGGATAGAGTGATGTTTATGAAGCTGGAAATTGATGGTGTAATGATGAATGTTGTTAGTGCATATGCTCCTCAAGTTGGGTGTGCAATGGATGAGAAAGAAAAATTTTGGAGTGAATTGGATGAAGTGGTGATGACTGTACCCAAGGGTGAGAGAGTGGTGATTGGAGTAGATTTCAATGGGCATGTTGGTGAAGGGAACAGAGGGGATGAGGAAGTGATGGGTAGGTATGGTGCTAAACAAAGGAATGCAGAAGGTCAGATGGTAGTGGATTTTGCAAAAAGGATGGACATGGCTGTGGTGAATACATATTTTAACAAGAGGGAGGAGCATAGGGTGACATACAAGAGTGGAGGAAGATGCACACAGGTGGATTATATCTTATGTAGGAGGGCCAGTTTGAAGGAGATTGGAGACTGTAAAGTGGTGACTGGAGAAAGTGTAGTTAGGCAGCATAGGATGGTGGTTTGTAGGATGACGTTGGTGATCAAGAAGAAGAAGAGGAGGAGGAGTGTGAGGGCAGCACCAAGGATCAAATGGTGGAAATTGAAAAAGGGTAATTGTGAGGTGGAGTTCAGGGATGAGTTAAGACAGGCACTGGGTGGCAGTGAAGAGTTACCAAATAGCTGGGTAACTACAGCAGAGCTAGTAAGGGAGATGGCTAGAAAGGTACTTGGTATCGCATCGGGACAGAGGAAGGACGACAAGGAGACATGGTGGTGGAATGAGGAAGTACAGAAGAGTATACAGACAAAGAGGTTGGCAAAGAAGAAGTGGGATTGTCAGAGAGATGAAGAAAGTAGACAGGATATAAGGAGATGAGGTGCATGGCAAAGAGAGAGGTGGTGAAGGCTAAGGATAAGGCATATGAAGAGTTGTATGAAAGGCTGGACACTAAGGAGGGAGAACAGGACCTGTACCAATTGGCTAGACAGAGGGACCGAGCTAGGAAATATGTGCAGCAGGTAAAGGTGATAAAGGATAATGAGGGAAACATACTCACAAGCGAGGAGAGTGTGTTGAGCAGATGGAAAGAGTACTTTGAGGGGTTGATGAATGAAGAGAATGAAAGGGAGAGAAGGTTGGATGATGTAAGGATAGTGAATCATGAAGTGCAGTGGATTAGCAAGGAGGAAGTAAGGATAGCTATGAAGAGAATGAAGAATGGAAAAGCTGTTGGCCCAGATGACATACCTGTGGAAGCATGGAGGTGTTTAGATGAAATGGCAGTGGAGTTTTTAACCAGATTGTTTAATGAAATCTTAGAAAGTGAGAGGATGCCTGAGGAATGGAGAAAAAGTGTTTTGGTACCGATTTTTAAGAATAAGGGTGATGTGCAGAGCTGTACTAACTACAGAGGGATTAAACTGATCAGTCACAGCATGAAGTTATGGGAAAGAGTAGTGGAAGCTAGGTTAAGAAGGGAAGTGATGATTAGTGAACAGCAGTATGGTTTCATGCTGGGAAAGAGCACTACAGATGCGTTGTTTGCTCTGAGAGTGTTGATAGAGAAGTACAGAGTGTCAGAAGGAGTTGCATTGTGTTTCTGTAGACTTAGAGAAAGCATATGACAGGGTGCCTAGAGAGGAGTTGTGGTATTGTATGAGGAAGTCAGGAGTGTCAGTGAAGTATGTAAGAGTGGTACAGGATATGTACGAGGGTAGTGTGACAGTGGTGAGGTCTGCGGTGGAAGTGATGGATGCGTTTAAGGTGAAGGTGGGGTTACATCAAGGATCAGCTCTCAGCCCTTTCTTATTTGCAATGGTGATGGACAGGTTGACAGACGAGATCAGACAGGAGTCCCCATGGACTATGATGTTTGCAGATGACATTGTGATCTGTAGTGAGAGTAGGGAGCAGGTGGAGGAGACCCTGGAGAGATGGAGATATGCTCTAGAGAGAAGAGGAATGAAGGTCAGCAGGACTAAGACAGAATATATGTGTGTGAATGAGAGGGAGGATAGCACAATGGTGAGGATGCAAGGAGTATGGGTAGCGAAGGTGGATGAGTTTAAATACTTGAGGTCAATAGTTCAGAGTAACGGTGAGTGTGGAAGAGAGGTGAAGAAGAGAGTACAGGCAGGATGGAGTGGGTGGAGAAGAGTGTCATGAGTGATTTGTGACAGACGAGTACCTGTAAGAGTGAAAGGGAAGGTCTGCAAGAGGGTAGTGAGACCAGCTATGTTATATGGGTTGGAGACAACGGCATTGACAAAAAGGCAGGAGTTTGAGCTGTATGTGGCAGAGTTAAAGATGTTAGGGTGTGAGGATTAGGAATAAGTATATTAGAGGGTCAGCCCAGGTTGGAAGGTTTGGAGACAAAGCCAGAGAGGCAAGATTACGTTGTTTGGACATGTACTGAGGAGGGATGCTGAGTATATTGGGAAAAAGGATGAAGCTACCAGGTAACAGGAAAAGAGGAAGGCCTAAGATAAGGTTTATGGATGTGGTGAGAGAGGACATGCAGGTGGTTGGTGTGACAGAGCAAGATGCAGAGGACAGGAAGAAATGGAAACAGGTGATCCGCTGTGGCGACCCCTAACAGGAACAGCCGAAAGAAGATGATGATTGTCTGACATTAATAACAAATTAGGTAAATCATAAAAACAACTTTTGGGTATAAAAAAGAAAAAAATTTCTATGAGACCTAGGGGATTACAAAAGGGGCACAGGCTTCTTATGGAAGACCAATCACAATCAGAAATGTAAAGACGTCTGTTTCCGGATCCAGGAAGGAGATAAATGTAGAACAGAAGGTGTGCACACGCCTTCAGACTATGGAGTGGAGTCTGCGGATTTGGACAGCGACTACTCAGACTATCCCAAATTACCTGCTGCTCAGGAGCCACAATATATGCAACAAACATTTTGGTTGGAAACTTCAAATGAATATGGGAGAAGAAAGTGTGGAAGAAATACGTATGAGACCTATAGAGATAACCAGCCCCAATAACGCCCATTTCAACAACAACCAAGGTAAAAAATTAAACTGTGGGACAATAATTATATTATTAAATTGTCAGGCTATGAGTTTAATATGTATGAAATCTCAGTTCTAAACCTAGGAATTAAATTTGTACCTACAGTAATGCCTATGTTATATTTAATTAAAAGGGATATTTTCTGCTTAAGAAAATTACGTTTGTGGAATTTTTTCTTAGCCAGAAAGGTAATGATTTGAATGAAAAATGTCATTCCATTGAATCATGCGATAGCAATGATGGTAGCTTCTATTCATGTACTTCTGAATGTGAAGAAGAGGAATATTATGCATATTTTAAACTTGATACTAACATGGTACCTTTTAAAAGTCAGTTTATTAAATCATTTAACCATGAGGGTGTGCAACAATTCTCCACTATGGTTCAATTTGCAGTAGAAAATATTTACACAGAATTTATCAAATATAAGCATTGTGTAAATTATAATTTAGCCAAGTTAGAATGGCAGGCTTTGCAAGACTTAAGTACAAAGAAGGAATTAATATTTAAACCTACTGATAAGGGTAATAAGTTGGTTGTACTACACTATACACAATACCTTAAAACGTGCTATGAACATCTGAACAATGCAAATACATATGATATAGTTTATATAAAACAATACCAACAAGCAATTCAAGGCCATCAGGAACTTTTATATAAAGGCTTTCACTTGGGGTATTTTTCAGAAGATGACTTTAATAGAAAGTTTAACATTGATGGATGTGAGATGGCTACCTTCTATTGTGTCCCAAAAGTGCATAAAAATCTTCAGAACCCCCCAGGTGGACCTATAGTTTCAGTCTGTCAGTACTTTTTGAATAAGAATAGGAGTTTTTTTTTACATAATTATTTACTGAATACAGTGCAGAAACAGACTTCATACATTAAAGATACATTTGATTTTTTTAAGAAGATATTGGATATAAAATGGGTAAAAAACATGTGTGTTTGGTTATAGACATGGAAAGTCTATATACGAGTATTAAACATAATAATGAAATCGAAGCATTAGAATTTGCATGAGGCAATATGCCAGCAGCTATGTATATAATAGAATTGGTTGAATTCTGTTTGAAAAATATTTTTTAATTCAATGGGACAACGTACTACAAAAACAAGGCACTACCATGGGGGCTTCTTTTGCCCCCATGTATGTAAATGTTATGATGGATTTGTTTGAACAAGAGTATATATATATATATATATATATATATATATATATATATAAAATTTATTTATTTATTTTATTTTATTTTACATTTGTTGACCGGGCTAGTCTAACTGGACATATATCCGTTTACAGCAGAGGCCCGGGGAGAAAAGCTCCAGTACAGGTAAAATAACAATGATATTTAAAAAAAAATTATTATTCATAAAAATATACAAGGTACAAGAGAGAATTGCAAAAAAAAGATTTAAATACTTATAAGTCAAGTTACACAAATTAAAAATAAAATGAAAATACTGAAGTTAAAATAATAGAAGGCATACTTTTAAGATGCAACTCTCAACACTAGAAAGTGTCAGATAGGAGCTCAGAAATGGGACAGGAAGACAAATAAGGTGTATTGAGACTTACTTTCAGTTGGGATTAGTACAAGGACATAGCCATTGAGTTTTAAGATGTTCTTTGATATGTCTTTTGAATAGAGAGGTAGACTCTTGAGTAGCTATTTCTTGAGGGAGTAGATTCCAGTGTTTACCTATGGAATTTGAAAATAACGCATCCCCAGCTTTATTGTAAGATTTAGTTGTAGACACTAGGAATTTATTGGCAGAGCGAAGTGTGGCTAGGTTTTTGTAGGGAGAAATCAGTTTAGCTAGGCTAGGAGTATTATCAGGGAAGTGAAGGGTCTTATGAATGACAAGTAATTGTTGGTAGAGTAAGTGGTTATTTAGTTCTAGCCAATTTAATTGTTTGAGGTTGTGACAGTGGTGAGTTCTAAGAGGAGCAGCATTAATGAATCTGGCTATACTATTATAGCAGGTAGAGAGTTTGGTAATGTTAGTTTTAGATAAGGTAGTATATATAGCTGAAGCATAAAAAAGGGTGGAAAGCAGGTGAGTCTGTGCAATGGTTTTTCTAGCTGCTGGGTTAAGGAAGGGTTTAATTCTGTAGAGTGTCCCAATTTTTTTATTAACAGCTTTAATAGTAGCATTAATTTGGTCATCAAAGTTAAGATGGTTGTCAATGGTTACACCTAATAGTCGAGTGGTCGTATCAGGGTTAATACAGGTAGAATTATTTGAGGAGATAGTGAAGAATGGTGTAGGAGATTTATTAGTAGGAGTAAAGAGAAGAAGCTTAGTTTTTTTGGGGTTAAGGAGGAGGCAGTGTTGCATAAACCACTTTTCAACGTTATGGAAAGCTGTTTGGGTGATGGATTGGAGGGAGGAAATATTTATAGCAGAGCAGATCAAAGTCGAGTCATCTGCATATTGGATGCAGGTCGCTTGTGGCACATTCATATGAAGGTCATTAATAAATAATGAGAAAAGAAGGGGTCCAAGGATTGATCCTTGTGGAACACCTACATTTACTGGGAGTAGGGATGATAGGTTGTTCTCCCAAAGCACTGCTTGTTGCCTGTTTTCGAGATAGCTTCTAAACCACTGTAAAGAATGTGAGCTTAGAGAGAAGAGGTTGAGTTTTTCAAGAAGTATATTATGGTTAACCATATCAAAAGCTTTTGATAGGTCTATGAATAGTGCAGATGAGAAATTATTATTATTTTGATTATTATTAATGGAGTCAACAAAGGAAAGGAGGGCAGTTGTAGTGCTATGGTGAGGCCTGAAACCATGTTGACAGTCAGCTAGAAGTTTGTTTTGAAGAAGGTAGTTAAGAAATTGTTTGTGTATGCATCTTTCCATTATCTTAGCTAATGGGGACAGTAAGGCAATAGGGCGATAGTTATAGAGCTCAGAAGAAGAGCCCCCTTTATATAGAGGAATTATATGAGATATTTTCCAAATGGTAGGGATTTTTCCTTCAGAGATGGTCCTATTAATCAGAATAGATACTGGGTGATAAATAGCTTTTGCGGCAATTTGTAAGTATTCAGATGGGAGTTGGTCAGCAGATGGGGTACAAGGTTTGAGTTTGATGAGAAGCTTATAAATAATAGATGGTGAGACAGGTTGAATTCGAAAGGCGTTAGACGAGGCTGAAGAGATATCTTGTGAGGATGCAGTAGGTGTGGGCAATCAGTTGGCTAGGGTTAGAATGGCTTCTGTAAAGTACTTATTAAAGGCATTTGGGATCTGAGTAGTACTGTTGAGGTTAAATCCTGAAGGGATAGGAGTAGGAGAATGTCCTGGTTTAAGAAGTTTATTAACACCTGACCAGAATTTTTGAGGGGTATTTTGAGTAGTATTTTGTAGATGAAGATAAAATTCCCTTTTGTCTCTAAGAGTATCTTTCTTGTTGGTATTTCTTAACTGTTTGAAGAGGAGGTGATCAGATGGACATTTGGTAACTCTCCATTTAGCCCAGATTTTATTTCTAAGGATCATTTTTTCTTTTGTTTGCTTTGTTAGCCAAGGGGCAGTCTTGGCTCTTATCCTGGTAGAGCGAAATGGAGCATGATAATCAAGGATTTGCAGAAAGTTAGTGTTAAAATAGGTCACAGCTTCATTAAGTTCAAGGTGTGTCAAAGGCGACCAGTCACATGCCTGTAATTCAGCAAGGAAGTTATCAGGGTTGAAAGATCTTTTTGAGCGGCATGTTCTTAGTTTATGAGTATTTGGAATATTTAATTTTTGTCTGATGACATATGTAAGTATATGATCACTAATACTGTCAGGAAGGGTTCCTGGAGTATAGTTGCTAGGGGGGTTATTAATAAGAATCCAGTCCAAAATTGTTTCTTTCTTATTTGGTTTATGGATTCTAGTTGGAGTTGTTAATTGTGAGAAACCATGGAGATTAATATGGTTAGTAGGTTGCTGGGCTGCACAGGTTTTCCAGTCAATGTTGAAATCACCAAGTATTATGGTTTCTTGGGGTAGTTGGTTTGAAAGGGAACTAAGTAAGTCTTCTAGAATCTGAATATTATTATTTTATTTTATTTATTTATTTTATTTTACATTTGTTAACCGGGCTAGTCTGGCTGGATACATGTCCATTTTCAGCAGAGGCCCGAGGAGAAAAGCTCCATTACGTACTAGTCAACTTACAATACAAAGATTAAACAATCAAATAACAAATATCAAAACCAAAAACTCAAGCAAGCCAATTATATAAACATAATAGCAAAAAAGATCAAATTTTTATGTAGTTTAGTGAGATGCTGAGGGATTAATAAACAGGAAAATAAAGACTGAGAGGCAACCTTCTTGAATGATTGCTAGAGTAAGACTGCTAGTAAATGCAGAAGTCTGGTAATAGACTGTCATATGGAGAGTAAAATATAAATATAAATTGCCTATGTAGAAATGAGAGTAGAAAAAAAGTTGTGGCAGGGTACTAGAAAAAGGTAGGGGATAAACATATAAGAGATAAGTAGAAAGGTAGGAAAAGAAACAGATGACAAGATGTAACGGAAGAGAAATGAAATGTTAAAATGGGTCAGTAGAGGCATAATTAAGGGTAAAGAAGCAACTAGTAGCAGTGAAGGGGGGCTAGAAGAGGATAAATCATTGGTGATCTCAGTCAGGATTAGTGCATGGGCATAGCCAGTGGGTTTGTAGATGGTGTCTTATTTTTTTTTTGAAAAGGTGAGGAGAGCTTAGGGTGGTCAGGTCTATGGGGAGTTTATTCCAATAAGATCCTACAGTATTGGCAAATAAGGAGTCACCTGCTTTGTTGTGGGATTTGAGAGTAGTTACTAGAAGCTTCCTGGCAGAAGCGGAAGTAAGATTTTTGTATGGGGTGATGAGGTTATTTAGTATGGGTGTATTGGAGGGTAATGTAGAATTTTAAAAGTTAAGACTAATTGATGTAGAAGTATTATGTTCTGAAGTTCTAGCCAATTAAGTTGTTTTAGATTAAGACAGTGATGTGTACGGAATGGGGAACCTGTGGCAAACCTGGCAATACTGTGGTATGCTGTGTTGAGTTTTTGGAGGTTAGCTTTAGAGAGGTTGATAAATGATGGAGAGGCATATAATAGAGTGGAGAGAAGGTGAGTTTGGGCAAGAGACACTCTGGTAGTAGCAGTAAGAAAGGGTTTTAGTCTATACAGGGCACATATTTTTTTATTAACAGTCTTGATGGTCAGATCAATGTGGTAGTCAAAGCTTAGCTGATTGTCTATAGTGACGCCCAGTAGTTTAGTGGAACTATCAGGAGTAATGGTAGTGCCATTACAGGACACAATGGAAAAAGAGATAGGGGCAGATTTAAGGGTGGGGGTGAATAGTAGCAATTTGGTTTTTTTCGGATTGAGGAGGAGACAGATATGTTGGAACCATTTTTCTGCTGCTGTAAATACATTCTGGGTGTAGGAGTGAAGTTTTTCAGGAGATAAAGCAGAACAGATGAGAGTAGAATCATCCGCATATTGTATACAAGCGGATGTTGGGAGAGAAGTGGGTAGGTTGTTTATGAATATGGAGAAAAGGAGGGGGCCTAGGATGGAGCCTTGTGGGACACCGATGGTGACAGGGAGCTGAGAGGATAGATGACTATCCCAGAGGACTGCTTGTTTTCTATCTTTCAAATAAGAGTCAAACCACTGTAGTGCTAATGCATCAAGTGAGAGGGATTTTAAAGTATCTAGGAGAAGTTTATGGTTAACCATGTCAAAAGCTTTTGAGAGGTCAAGGAAAAGTGCAGAGGAGTAGAGGTTGTTATTGCGGTTTTTGTTGATCACGTCTGTGAAGGAGAGAAGGGCAGTGGAAGTACTATGGTGGGGCCTAAAACCATGTTGTGAGTCTACGAGTAGGTTATTTTGTAAGAGATGATATAAGAATTGATGGTGAATGCAACGTTCCATAATTTTAGCTAGTGGAGACAGAAGGGCTATTGGGCGGAAATTAGAAAGTTTGTTGGAGTTGCCTCCTTTGTGGAGGGGAATGATATGGGAGATTTTCCAGCAGGAGGGGATAGTGGATTCTGTTATAGTTCTGTTAATTAATATGGAGACTGGGTAAGCTAATTCATGTGCAGCTAGTTGCAGATATTCAGCTGGTAGTTTGTCGGCTGAAGGGGTGCAATGTTTAAGTTTAGAGAGTAACTTACATATGTAGGTAGTGGAGACTGTATTAAATTTTAGTGTAGAGGTGCTGTTTAGAGAAGGGGTTATTTGAGGAGGGGGAGTCATGGTGTTAGCTAGAGAGGTGACTGTTTCAGAGAAGAAGTTGTTGAAAGTATTGGCTATTATATTGGGTTGGGTCTGAGCTAGGCTAGCTGGTGTAGGTGTTTTGGTGTTCCCTGGATGGAGCAGTTTATTGATTCCTGACCAGAAGTGTTTGGGATTTTGATTTTGTGTTGTTGATACTGAAGGTAGTAATTCTTTTTATCCAGGAGGGTGAGTTTCTTAGTTGTATTTCTCAGGTGTTTGTAGTTTTGATGGTCAGATGGGTTTTTAGTGGATCTCCATTTTGTCCATAACTTATTTCTTTCTAGCATTGTTTGTTTGGTTTTTTTGGAAAGCCAGGGGGCTGCTTTAGAGCCTATTCTAATTAATCGGGATGGTGCATGATGTTGGAGAATTTTTAGGAAGGTGTTGTTGAAATAGCTAACTGCTTCATCAATTGGGAGGTGTTTTAGAGCCGACCAGTTATATTCTTTGAGTTCATTACGGAAAGAAGACAGGTTAAAATTAGTTTTGTTGTGTACAGTACGAAAAATAGCCTGTTTGGGATTGTTGTATTTTTGTTTAGAGATGTAGGTTAGGAGATGATCGCTGATATTGTCAGGGAGTGTTCCAGTTTTATAAGAGAGGGATTGTTGTTGATTAGTATCCAGTCTAGAATGGATAGTTTATTGGTAGATTTGTGTATTCTAGTAGGGAGTTTATAGTTTGTTGAAAGTTAAAGAGGTTAATGTGAAGGGTAGGTTTGGGTGAGATACAGGAGTTCCAATCAATATTAAAGTCTCCTAAGATCATGGTTTCCTGAGGGAAACTACAGGAGACCCAGCTAAGAATATTTTCTAGTGTATTAGAGTTATTGCCTGGAGGGATGTAGGAGCATATTATGTAAATGGCTTTGTTTTTATTCACTTGGAGTTTGGTACAGAGTATTTCAGCATTGCCTGGGGACCCGGGCAGGGAGTCAGTTAAGGTTACCTGTAGTTGGGATTTGTAAAGTAAGGCCACTCCTCCGCCCTTTTTGTTGAGGTGGTCTTGCCTTAGGGTACTATAACCTGGGGGAGTGAATTCGTTGTCTTTAGTACCTGGTTTAAGCCATGTTTCAGTGAGACAGAGAATATCAAAGGCATAGAAGTCAATTAAAGCATGGAGTTGAGTGATTTTATTGTTGATACTACGAATATTTAGGTGAGCTATAGTGAGGAGTCATTAGAGAAAGGAGAACTGAGATTGTTGGCAGTATGGTTAGAAGTGGTGTGGGTAAGAGGATTATGGGGGCCAGGGTTGGGGTGGATGTCCCCGTATATTAGTAAAAGAGTTTGAGGAAATTGAAATATCTTTGAGATTTTGTAGGGTATTAGATAAGGCCGTTTAGTGGTTAGAAATCTATTATGGTGTAATTTGTGGTAGAGAGGGGGAAGGTAGGGATAGGAAGATAGGATATTAATATGTGTTTGTTCAGCTAGAGGAAGTAGAGAGGTTGTGTGTTTTGTTAAATTAGGAGATTGGCAAAGGGTTAGATATTCGTAGGAAGTAAGAGTATAGTAAAAGAGAAGGATGTTAAGGAGTAGTAGAGGATACAGTAGTTTGAGGCTTAAAGGCATTGTTAATAGTGGGAAGAGGTTTGTAAGTTACTATTAGGTGGTCTTGGGTGGTTGGGAGTGGGGTGTGGCAGATGGATAGGAATTAGGAGAGAGGGCGTGATGTTAGGTTTGGAGTAAAGAGTTAATTAGTGAGAGTGAGGCAGGAAGTGAGATAGGTTGAGAGAATGTTGGAGGTGTGGCAGAGGAAGTATAAAGGTAGGACCCCTGGGGGTGGGTGGGAATTGGGGGTAGGGAGGGGAGCGGAGTGAGCCCGCCACAGAAGAAGAGATGAGAAGGAGACAATCAGGAGTGCAGGTAAGTGAGATAGGAAAGGAGAAAGTCAAGCTGGACAGGATTGGGAAAAGACTAGAGAACACTGGAAGTTAATAGTGTTAGATAGACATAGAGGCAGTGTAAAGCATGCAGAAGGAGGGCAGGAGGAATGAGAGGTAAGGAAGAGTGATTGCAGGTTAGAGGTATGAAATGCAGAACAGTTTAGGTGGCAGATAGAAGGGCAGTAGGGTAGAGAGTGGAGGTAACAATGAAGAATGAGGTCAGAAGTTAAGTCTTGCAGTCCAAAGAAGGGCTAGAAGGAGTCAAATAATAGGAGCAAGGTAGTAGCCAAGAGAGGATAGTATCCTGCTCTAAGGCTAAGGTAGGAAACAGAGAGTGAGAAGGGGTCGAAAAAACAGGATATGGTAGTGAGGAGGCAGAGGGGAAAAAGTAAGGTGAAAAAAGGCTGGAAAAGGGAAGAGTATCCAAAAATAAGGGGGAAAGGTAGAGACTGAGAGGTAGCTGGCTGTTGGCAGCTAGAGTACTGAAATGCTGTGAACTCTTTTAGGGTACCCAATGGGAGTCAAACAAATCAACATTAATGGAGTCCAAACATACATTCAATTCCCAGAGTGGTCAGTGTAGGTTCAGTTAGTCCAAGTTGCATTCACTGTAGGAGGGACCGAGGTCGTCAGACACATGTTAGGAGTTGGTTATGGTAGGAGTACAGCTAGAGCTTGGGGCTGTGGGGAAAGATGAGGGGAAGGTAAGGATAAAGAAAGGAGAGCAAAAGGAGAGACAATGTTAGCACAGATAAAATAGCCAAAATTCATTTACACAAATTAACAGTGGTGGTCTAGAAAAAGGTAACATCAATCTAATGCAGAGACATTATCACAGGGTATCATGTATATTCTCTCTCTTCTGAATACTAGCAAAGTAACAGTCAATAAAACACATATACTTATTTACTAGCAAGGTGTTTAAAACATTAGTAGCTTCTGATCAAATCCAAGTAGAACTTATTGGAAAAGCAATGTAGATTATCGCTAATACAGGTAAAAAATATTAGTAAAAGCAAGTAACTGTAGTAGAATAGCAAGTCGTTATAGGGGGAGGTAGGTGAGGCAAGCTCATCAATCACCACTTTGATATACCATTAGAATGCCTTAAGTTGGTCAGTAAAGGGCTACACTATGTGTAAAATAACATGGGCAGTGTAGTCTGAATTAAAACAATAGCAAATAGTGGGCAAGCATGCTGCTACAGATAAATTATTTAAAATATTAGTATGCCTAACGCTCTCAGTTGAGCGCTTCACTATGTGTGAAAGCTGAGGCAGAGTAGCTTCAGAAAAAGCAGTAGTTTGCCTTACGCTCTCAGTAGAGCGCTTCACTATATGTGCGAAGCTGAGGCAGAGTAGCTTAAGAAAAAGCTATTTAAATAGGCGAAAAGTGTGTCGCTACAGAATATACCATTAGAATGCCTTAAGTTGGTCAGTAAAGGGCTACACTATGTGTAAAATAACATGGGCAGTGTAGTCTGACATTAAAACAATAGCAAATAGTGGACAAGCATGCTGCTACAGATAAATAATTTAAAATAGTGGTATGCCTAACGCTCTCAGTTGAGCGCTTCACTATGTGTGAAAGCTGAGGCAGAGTAGCTTAAGAAAAAGCAGTAGTTTGCCTTACGCTCTCAGTAGAGCGTTTCACTATATGTCTTGAGCTGAGGCAGAGTAGCTTAAGAAAAAGCTATTAAAATAGGAGAAAAGTGTGTCGCTACAGAATATACCATTAGAATGCCTTAAGTTGGTCAGTAAAGGGTTACACTATGTGTAAAATAACATGGGCAGTGTAGTCTGAATTAAAACAATAGCAAATAGTGGACAAGCATGCTGCTACAGATAAATTATTTAAAATAGTGGTAAGCCTAACGCTCTCGGTTGAGCGCTTCACTATGTGTGAAAGCTGAGGCAGAGTAGGTTAAGAAAAAGCAGTAGTTGCCTTACGCTCTCAGTGGGCGGCTTCACTATATGTCTTGGCTGAGGCAGAGTAGCTTAAGAAAAAGCTATTAAAATAGCAGAAAAGTGTGTCGCTACAGAATAGAACACCTAATAGTAATAGAAATGCATGTCGCTAGAGACCACTTTGAACTGCTACCAGTATAACACGTGGGATAGTTCTGCGAGTGTGGCGTAATTTAAAAAGGCAAAGGTACAACAGACAGCGTGTTTGCGCCTGAAAGTCTTTTAGTAAAGTACCAAGTAATCAACAGTGCATCGCAAAATAAAGCCTACCAGCTAAAATACTTAGTTCTGACAAATTAACTAGAGTAACAGCAACTAAAACAAAACAGAGCAAGTGTGGGTAGGATCAGTAAAGCGATCCTCGCCTAGAAAAAAACAATGCTTAACGTATCCAATACAAATTGTAATCTAGACAGAGAGCGTTCAGAATACGAATAACAAATTACAGTAGCTTCAATAAGTTACTGCAGTGAGACCCCGGTTAGGGCCAACAACATACATTTAAACGTAGTTCACAAATGGTATCTCCATTTAGAGTAGGCCTACCTGAGCAAGCACGCAGTACAGCAGCCACAGCAACCAGAGAGGTTTAGGATAGTAAAGGGAGTGTCGCAGAATGCTAGTAGGGGTATAAGTAAACTCATCAAAAGTAGGGGCGGGACAGGGGCAGAGCACGGAGGTGTAGGGAAAGGTGGGCGGAGCCAAGAGGTGATTGGGGAGAAAGGGAGAGAAGGTGAGAGGGGGAGTGGGAGGTAGTCCACTCAGTAAAAATGGAAAGATTATAGAGGTGGAACAGAGGGATTTCCTAAGACAGGATCATAGGTAAAGAAATGGAAAGATTATAAAGGTGGGACAGAGGGATTTCCTAAGACAGGGTCATAGGCAAAGAAGGGGAGATTAGACACCACAGAAGAAGAGATGAGAAGGAGACAATCAGGAGTGCAGGTAAGTGAGATAGGAAAGGAGAAAGTCAAGCTGGACAGGATTGGGAAAAGACTAGAGAACACTGGAAGTTAATAGTGTTAGATAGACATAGAGGCAGTGTAAAGCATGCAGAAGGAGGGCAGGAGGAATGAGAGGTAAGGAAGAGTGATTGCAGGTTAGAGGTATGAAATGCAGAACAGTTTAGGTGGCAGATAGAAGGGCAGTAGGGTAGAGAGTGGAGGTAACAATGAAGAATGAGGTCAGAAGTTAAGTCTTGCAGTCCAAAGAAGGGCTAGAAGGAGTCAAATAATAGGAGCAAGGTAGTAGCCAAGAGAGGATAGTATCCTGCTCTAAGGCTAAGGTAGGAAACAGAGAGTGAGAAGGGGTCGAAAAAACAGGATATGGTAGTGAGGAGGCAGAGGGGAAAAAGTAAGGTGAAAAAAGGCTGGAAAAGGGAAGAGTATCCAAAGATAAGGGGGAAAGGTAGAGACTGAGAGGTAGCTGGCTGTTGGCGGCTAGAGTACTGAAATGCTGTGAACTCTTTTAGGGTACCCAATGGGAGTCAAACAAATCAACATTAATGGAGTCCAAACATACATTCAATTCCCAGAGAGGTCAGTGTAGGTTCAGTTAGTCCAAGTTGCATTCACTGTAGGAGGGACCGAGGTCGTCGGACACAGGTTAGGAGTTGGTTATGGTAGGAGTACAGCTAGAGCTTGGGGATTCAATTCCCAGAGAGGTCAGTGTAGGTTCAGTTAGTCCAAGTTGCATTCACTGTAGGAGGGACCGAGGTCGTCAGACACAGGTTAGGAGTTGGTTATGGTAGGAGTACAGCTAGAGCTTGGGGATTCAATTCCCAGAGAGGTCAGTGTAGGTTCAGTTAGTCCAAGTTGCATTCACTGTAGGAGGGACCGAGGTCGTCAGACACAGGTTAGGAGTTGGTTATGGTAGGAGTACAGCTAGAGCTTGGGGATTCAATTCCCAGATAGGTCAGTGTAGGTTCAGTTAGTCCAAGTTGCATTCACTGTAGGAGGGACCGAGGTCGTCAGACACAGGTTAGGAGTTGGTTATGGTAGGAGTACAGCTAGAGCTTGGGGATTCAATTCCCAGAGAGGTCAGTGTAGGTTCAGTTAGTCCAAGTTGCATTCACTGTAGGAGGGACCGAGGTCGTCAGACACAGGTTAGGAGTTGGTTATGGTAGGAGTACAGCTAGAGCTTGGGGATTCAATTCCCAGAGAGGTCAGTGTAGGTTCAGTTAGTCCAAGTTGCATTCACTGTAGGAGGGACCGAGGTCGTCAGACACAGGTTAGGAGTTGGTTATGGTAGGAGTACAGCTAGAGCTTGGGGCTGAGCAAGCATGCAGTACAGCAGCCACAGCAACCAGAGAGGTTTAGGATAGTAAAGGGAGTGATTATAACCAGGGGAAAGGTACATACAAATAAGATAGATTGCTTTGTTGTTGTTAATCTGTAGCTTGATTGATAAAATTTCAGCTTTGTGGCCTGTTAATGGAAGTTCATTAAAGAGGGTAATTTGTAGGTTAGATTTATAGATAATGGCTATACTGCCACCTTTCTTCTTCATTCGGTCATATCTGAGTATATTATAGCCAGGAGGGGTAATTTCCTGGTCTTGAGTAGAGGGTTTTAGCCATGTTTCTGTTATACATAATGTATCGAATGAGTGCAAGTGAAGGAGAAGCATGGAGGTGATGAATTTTATTGACACTTCTGATGTTAATGTGAGCTATTAGAAGGGAGTTGGCTGCTTTAGTACATGATGAAAGAAGAGGAGAAGAATTTATATTTGGGTTATAATCACTCATGGTGGAGGGACCGGGATTACGATGAACATCACCATGTAAAAGGAGTTGGTGATGAGAAAACGATAGTAATTTAAGAATTTTAAGTGAAATATTAAGAATTTTTTTGTTAAGATAGAAAGTCCTGTGAGATACCCTATGGTATTTTGGCAGTAGATAGTTGGAAGAACAGGTAATGTTACTATGATTAAGGGAGCTGAAGAAAGAGGAAGGTAAAGTTTGTTTTAGATGAAGGTTTATATATATATATATATATATATATATATATATATATATATATATATATATATACACACACACACACACACACACACACATACACAAATCCTTTGTTTAGAAAGCATGTTCTTCGATATTATAGCTATATAGACGATTTATTTTTTATTTGTAATAATGGGTATGAAGAAGTGAATAGATTTGTAGCTGAATTAAATTCTAATAGATTTGGCTTAGAATTTGATATATCAGCTTGTGGTAGTCAAGTGATTTTTTTGGATGTTGTTTCAAAGGGAACTGACGGTGAAGAAATAGTGACAACCATACATAGAAAATTTAAAGATAATTCTTTTTTGCATGGAACTAGTTTCCACCCACAACACCTTATGCGTTCTCTCCCGTATGGAGAGCTCATGAGAGTTAAAAGACTATATAATAAGAAAGACATTCTGGAAAGGGAATTGGAAAAAACAGTTAACATGTTCATAAGAAGGGGTTATGAAAAAAGAGAAGTTAAAAATGCACTAGATAAGATTATGAAGGTACAACCAACTGTTTATAGTGAACGAAGGAGGAAAGTGAAAAATATAAGAGATAAAAACAGTTTTTCATAGTTGTAACTTATGACTTGATAAGTGATAACGTTACAATAATTATTAAGCAAAATTGGAGTTTTCTTTTTAAGTTCAAGGAATTTTCAGAACTTAGTAAATATCCATTTTTTTTCATTTAAAAGAGGGAGAAATAGTGCATAGTAAATTTGTTGTCCCAAGTCAGAATATAAATAACATTCCTAGCCTTAAAGGAACATATGCATGTGACAAGTGCATTTCGTGCAAATATATAGTTTGCACTTTTGATATAATATGTGGTCATAGATTTAAAGTTCTTGATAAGTTCAGCTGCACTACAGAATCTATTGTCTATGCACTTAAATGCCCATGTGAAAGGTTTTATATAGGAGAGAGCAGGAGGGCTTTCAAACTGCTGTTGCAGGAGCATTTAAGAGATATTAAGAATAAAAAGTTAGAAAGCTGTCTAGCTCAACATTTTTTAGAAAGTCATAATGGAGATCCTACAGATTTGGAGGGAACTATTTTAGAAAAAGTGGAGAAAAAGGACAAATGTATAGATGCGAAAAAGAAGCTCTTATATAAAGAGGCACTTTTTATATTAAAGTTTGGCACTTTAAATCCAGAAGGAATGAATGTGGCTTGTAATTGGAAAGTTTTAATATAATTAATATATTGATTATGTTATTAGTTTAATTGTTTTAATGAATGAATAATGATGTATATAAGATGAAACTGTGTGCTTAATTTTGTAATCCATTGAAGGTTGTTTGAGCCGAGGCGCCAGAGTTGGACACATTAAAAGTTTTATGGTCACTGGTTTGTTGTATTTTGTTATCAGATACAGTTTTTTTATCAGATACAATTTTTTCTAGTTGTATCTGATAATTAATTAACCTGTCAGTTGAACTAGGAGCATTTCATATACACACACACACACACACGCACGCGCACACATACACATACACACACACACACACACACACACACACACACACACACACACACATACACACACACACACACACACACACACACACACACACACACACACACACACACACACACACACACACACACACACACACACACACACATCTTCTCTATACACTTACTGAAAGGCCTTGCTCACATGTCCCTCACAGTGTTGTTCTTCTCCACATTTGAATTCTGTGTGAGCAGCAGCAGGAAGGGAAGAGAAACTTAAGTGTGTGTATGTGATGCAGATAGTGTGTGGTCAAGTGGGTGTTGTGATGCTCACAGAATATGGCCACGTGAGTATTGTGACACATGCAGAGTATGTCCTTAAAGAAGAAATTTAAGTTTAAGTCTTTTGTTTTTTAAAATGAAAATAAAACATTGTGGGCATCTCCCGGTCAGTGCCCCCCCAGCAAGTAGCCAGCCAGTGGGCCCTAGGCAAATTGCTAGGTCATCTAGTGCCAGATTTGGCTCTGCATCCAAGTATCGGATAACAGTGCCAGAACATCAGGTACCAGTATTGCCCTATTTTTTCTGTTTTTCTTTATTTTAAAATTATAAAAAAGCTCAATTAAAAATGCTCCCTCCCTTAGAATAATTCAGACTTAACATAAATTTTTTGTTAGCAGAAATTAATGTTCTAGTAAATATTTACCCTAAATTATGGTAAGGAATGGGTATTCCAGTCACAAGACTGTTCTTTCTCTAGCACCTTCCAATAAAAGTAAGAGCAGGATACCCTATGGGCAGTTTTAAGAACACGTATTACCCAGAGCTACAGTCCAGGTCTCTCTTTTTTAAAACATTGGGGGTTAAGTGTATGACTTCTGAAAAGCAAATGCAACAGAAAACTTAAGTGCATCAGTGCATCAGAGATGTACCCAGTCAGAAAGAAATATTTGGGATAGGTCAAATGGGGGCATTATGTGACTGAAAGTAACCAAAACACCACCAGGATCTGCAGGCAGTCCAATTATAATTTTAACCAACACTTTCATTCCTAAGAGAATGCAACTTCATCAGAATAAAACAGCCCCAAACAAGTAGTGTTTAAATAAAATTATAAAAAGAATATGCCCACACTTACATCATTCAATTTGATAGCTTATCAACTTTAAGCTTAAGAGCAACTGATATGCAATCATTGACCCCAGGAGGGACATCAGCATTCAATTTAATTTGCCAAGAAAATTCCTTGGACAAGAGCAGAATTCCCCCCCCCACCCAGAGTTCCTTGGAAGTCTCTCCAAAATAAAAAATGAGACTTTTTTTAAAACACAGTCAAACCAGAGAATGTTTACAGAAGGCATTTCTCTCATCACCATTTTTGATACTAGAAACATGTTTGTAAATCCTTTTTATTTAATTTGCATTCTGTTTTCTCTGCATAAAATGAAGGGGAGTTTAACCAAAGGGCCACATATAACACCCCTTAGTGTTGCAGCTATAGTTACCCATGCTAGTACTGATGAATGGTTACATATGGGCTATCCCAAATATAATAGCATTGATGACAGCTGCCACACTTGGACATGTTGCCATGGTTGTCAGTGCAATCAGGTTAGTACTCCATAGGATGTCCAATGCTGGAAAGACATTTTTAAATAAATTTAGGATGTGAACCCAGTTTATGACGAGCTGCACTAGATGTGATAACCAACTCCCAATATTTTTGCATGATGTACTTGACTCATGTAGTGTCAATAGAGTGATGTAATAACATGCAGTGGGAGAACCATTCTCCATGGGTTTTAAACTCCCTACCAAGGGTTTCCAGCAAATGGGTATAAATCAGCTGTCCCTTTGAAAACAAAAAACAAAATTAATATAATCTAATAATGATTCTGGATAGTTCCTAGCACAGAATATATGCTTGATAATTTTACACTCATCTACAAAAATCTAATCTTCAAAAGCCAATCTAGATAGCTGGATATATTTTGCACTGTCATAATGTAAATAGTGATTAGAAAAAGTGGACCTATGAAAACTATTGGATTTAGAACACTGATGTTCAGTGTTGTTGTATATGGTAACATCTAAAAAGTAAAGGCTAACATTTTCCACAATAAAAGAAATTTAAAAAAATCTGTTGATTGCTCTGCATAAGAACAAAATACAAGTTTTGTGGTCCCCATCCCAAATAATACAAATGTGATCAAGAAAGAAAAAAAGTATTGTTTGAGATGAGGATGATAAACATTGATAAACAGAACAGACTTTTCCTAATGACACAAAACTAGATTGGAAAAATGGAGGCACAAGAAGGCGCAAAGCAACCTTAGACATCTGTTTGAAATATTCTCCTTCAAAAGTAAAAAAAGTTGCTGTGGAGAAATAAATGCATGAAGTGGGACAAAACATTGATATCCTTGGAAATGATGCATGTAATAAAGGAAAGGAAATCACAAAACCACTCCAAGCCAATGTCCTGGGATAAGTCTCTGATGTCACCAGTTACCAAGATGTCATTGTTGTCTAATGACACAGATCTACAGTTGTGTAAAAAAATCCAAAGATAGCTGCATGGCTTACAAATAGGACATGGCAAGTATCATACATCAGTCTCACAGGTGAAACCTATGGTTGGTTATAGTCAGAGTGTGACACAGGGCTTTGTCCTAAGCCATTACTTGCTTAGATTGTATCTTTCAGACCTAACTTTTTCATCTGGAGTGTTCTACTGTCTATATGCAGATGCCTGAAATTGGGTAAGTTGATTACATGTGTTACAGATAAGGCATGTCTGCAAAAGAACTTAACTAAATTGACCATTCTGGCACAGAAGAGTAATATGCTGATAAATACATAAAAAACTAAGCATATGAGATTTGGGAGACATAAATTGAAAGATGAATATTTAATACAGCACACAGTGATTGAAACGTAGATTCATTTAAGGACCAGGGTAAATGGGTTGATCCAGCTCTGAGTTTTTCTAATCATATCAACCATATGGTTAATGATAGTTATAGAATTATAGGTTGTATATAAAGATTTATAACGTCTAGGAAATCCAAAGTGATAAAGCTATTGTTTGTTAGTTATATTGGACCCAAATTTGAGTATGGAATAACAATATAGAAACCTCATAAGAAAGCAAGCATGAGTAAACTGGAAATAGTACAGTAGAAATATACCAAGGGCATCCATGGATGTGAAAATTTAAGTTATTATGAAAGACTAAAATATCTAAACTTGAACAGTCCCTCTTATATAAGAGGAGATCTTATTCAGGTATATAGGGCATTTAGAGGCAATTACCTCTGGGAATGTTTGGGGTTATCAAAACATAGTAGTAGTAGTAGAGAATCATCAGACCACCTATGCAGATGATTCTATAGAATGAGAAACATACTAATCGGATCACTGAGAGAGCAGCTGATACATGGAACAGACTACCTAATTACATTAAAGCAAGTACTAGTTTAGAAATTTTTAAGAACAGCTTGGACACATTATGGGAACAAGTGTTTTGGTATATTTGCTGGCTAGAAGGGCATTAATGCCCATGCTTGAAATATTTGTATGTATGTATGTATGCATATATATATGTATATATATATATATATATATATATATATATATATATATATATATATATATATATATATATATATATATATATATATATGAATCCTTGAGTACCCAAGGACAGCCAACACTAAAAGGTTTGAGCTTCCAATCAATATAAATGGCCAAGGATTCTTTTTTCAAGCCTCTTGCAGCAATAATAGGATGCAATTGTGAGTTGAAACTGTCCTTGTGTATTTTCAGGATCCCAAATATAATAGAAATGTGTGGTTTGTGATCAGAGAAAAAACTGAAATCTTATGAAGAAATGGAACCCTCCAAAAGAAAGTCATTCAATACCATGTCAATGAAGACAAATGCTTGACTGAGTTCATATAAAGAGACAGTTTGATGGGAATCACTCTCTAGAATGAGGTTCAGCATTCTGCCTAAATAATCAACAGAATTCACCAGGGCTACCCTAACAGCTTTATCAGGCTTCATGATCCGTAAGTCCCTGTTGGAACTTAAATCTCTCAAAACCTGTACCTCCTTCTCTGAAAGAGTATAATATCTGTAGAGGTTTCTATCTTGTATCAATTTACTGATGTTAGTGGTAATGAGTCTGTCAAATAAAATTAAATCATGGTGCAGTAGAGGGTTCCACTGAGACCACCTCTGAATATGATCTTCCAGGCTGAGTCCTAAACCAAGGAAATCAAGTAAAAAAAGCAAAATTTGATTTAAGAATTTAAGTAAAAATGCTTTGAAATGCTTTGAATTGAGTGATAGTGTCAAAATAATTAAGATGCCTAAACAGAATGAAAGTACAACACCTCTTGAATAGGCTAACATGACATGTATATATCACTGAATTTGGAAATTTAAAAATCAGAGGAATAAATGAAACAGTCTAATTGGTTAGTATTGACTAATTTCTGTTTTGGAAATGTATGTTCATCTGATTTCCCCATGTGCTGGCACCGCATCTCGAGTTTTTGGCATGATGCTGTGTGGAACTAGTTTGGCAACCTCTCCAGTTTCCTCAAGGATGGTTGTTCCAAAAACAATAGACCTCCTCACTTGTAGAAGTACCATGTAAGCCAGTATTAGGGCCATTAACCTTCTAAACAATACTGACACCATATTCCTTTTCATTCCTGACCGACTTTCCTTCCTCATATGGACAATGTCATTGTGCTTTGTTAATCTAACAAAAATGTAATCACAAAAAGCTTTGTGTATATTATATAAAAGTTCATTTCTTACAGAAGCATCCAGTTCAAGCACTTTCTTGCTTAAATTATCCAATAAAATATTCTGTTTGATTGAAATGTCTAAATATGTCATATTGGATTTTTTAAATAAATCAATAAAATCTTTGTGTAATGCACAACCAGAAACAGTACCTCTGGGAAATTTATGAAAGTCAAGGGCTTTAGGCATAATCCTGCTGTGGACACAAGCTGTACAATATGCATTGTCTAACTGTACCTCTTTGACTTTGGTAAGCTTCTTGTCTAAACATGCCACTTGGTCCTTGAATGTGCCCCTCTCAGGGGGTCAGGGTATGGTCATTGCATATAAAAGCATGCTGTAATCGAAAAGGAAAAGGTGGTTTAAGCCAGAATTCCAAACCCAAATCATTAGTTGTCTGTGTAGGAAGATAAACATTTTCTGCCCTACCCAGTGATAGTTATGTATGTTCATAAAGATCCATATTGCTTGAGAGTCAAGGAGGTTCCCAAGCTACTCCTTTTGGATGGCAGTTGACTCAGGTTGTGCTTGAGTGAAGAATCTGGAGAGCTGGTAAAAAAAAATGAAACCATGCCTCAAAGTGTGCTAATAGCAGTAAAACCACTATTGGGGCTGCTAGCATTGCTGAATTCAAACAGCTCCTGATTTCTACACTTGACTTCACTGTTTGGATTTTTTTTTTGGTTTTGATGTGGCTGAAAGTAGCTGATTGTTATTCTGACTTGTCAGTTACAGTATGTATGCATGTGTTGTTACTCTGACTTGTCAGTTACAGTGCATATGCATGTGTGCAAGAGCAGGTGCATTTATGTGCATGTTTATATGTGTATGTGTGAGCTTTGTGTAACACAAGCTGCAATATATTACTGTCGTCAGAATTCTTTCACTTGATCACTGTCAAACACCAGAGGTGTACCCAGTCAGTAAGTGATTTTTTTTTTTGGGGGGGGGGGCAGTCTGTACATGAAATCATCTTCACTCTGTGCATGAAAGCAACTGACTGTCTTACTGTCTTGACAGGGGTACATAGCTTTCAATCTCTCAGTGCAAGAAATCTGAAATCTGAAAGTCAAAATAATAATGGTACAAAAGCCCAAAAATAGTGACAGATTTTTAATACTGCTCTTATAAACTTAGAAAGTTGTTAGAATAACTAGTTTTACATTTATATGTATTTTCTGAAGGATATGATATCTGAAACTCGAATACCTGTTATTATTTAGTGACTTCAATCCTCAATGATTTGCCAGAAAATCACAAATTTTATGAGGAACAGACTGAAGACATTAGGCAAAGATTTGGACATTCTGAGAAAATCTGGGCAGTTGAGAGGTATGCAGGGGTAGTGTGTATGCTTATGCACATTCACACAGGGGGTGTCTGTGTAAAGGAGAAAGAAAGAAAGAAAGAAAGAAAGAAAGAAAGAAAGAAAGAAAGAAAGAAAGAAAGAAAGAGACCACTAAAGAGGGAGAAACAAATTAAACTTCATTATTATGACCATATTTTGTTTCTCTTGATCACAGTAAAACATATACAGTCAGAAAATGGTTATTGGGAGAAATTATTACAGTTAAATTATCACTTATCAGGCTTACTCAGGAGTGTGTGTGTGTGTGTGTGTGTGTGTGTGTGTGTGTGGTGCATGCGTGTGCGCGTGTGTGCGTGTGTGCGTGTGTGCGTGTGTGTGTGTGTGTGTATGCCCTTCTTTTGGCTTCAGCAGTTTCTGCAAGCACAGGAAATGTTTTCTGAATTCTGGCCTGAGAGTGAAATAAACATGGAAAGCAATAGGGTAGATATTAAAAAGTATGCCTAATAATCAAAGTCTACTAGCTCCAGAAATGACTGAAGTGAGAGTGGAAGAGGTGACTGTAATGTTAAGCAATGTTAGCCAGCATCTCTGAAGCAAGAACATTGTTGGATTCAACAAGGTATAACTTGAGATTCTGTTTTGAATATTTGCAGTATGACTAATGTCTTTATAGCTTCCATTGTATTGTTCCAGTAAGTGTTGAGTGTATACAGTAGAGTTAGTATTCTACCCTTTGGTCTGAAACCATGCTGTTTATTTGTGACAATGTGATATTTGGTGAAGTAATCCAAGATTTGGTTGTAAAACAGCTTTTCTAGAAATTTAGTAATGGGGCAAAGATTTGCAATAGACCTATATCTAATAAAGATGTTTGAGAGGAGGTTTTAGGAAGTGGGATGATCAGGGCACGCCTAAAGCTGCATGTTAATGAGCCAGAGGTGAGTGAGAAATTCTAAATTAAGGAAATAGGAGTGCAGAGAGCAGCATTGCATAACCTGAGTATTTTGGGATGTGCTATATGAAATTGTGGGTTAGAACAGGAGTCAAGATTATCAAATAGGTCCTTGGACTGGGCTTTGGTTATTTTCTTGAAATAGGACTGAGGGTAAGCTAAAATGTGTTGAAGGGGAGGCAGTGGTAATATTCCAGAAAGTGGAGGAACTGTGGGTGGGAAGGCAATGTTATATCTCATGTCTGTGAATAAGAGTACATTGACAGGGAAGTTTAGAATGATTTTAAT
The DNA here is from genome assembly GCF_019279795.1 of Protopterus annectens. Lineage (NCBI taxonomy): Eukaryota > Metazoa > Chordata > Ceratodontiformes > Protopteridae > Protopterus > Protopterus annectens. Next base: position 62,524,968 of record NC_056728.1, on the reverse strand, counting down.
GTCTCAGAGATTTTTGATTAAGATCCAGAATAGTTTTGGTTTATTAAATGTGGAGGTCTGTAGTTCCTTGAAGTAAGTAGCTGTTTAAGTATTAGTTTTGATTCTAGTGCCTTTATGCAGTGTAAGGTATTCGTTATGTTTGTTATTGTGTGAAAGATATTAATTTGTTTGTTATTCTGAGAAGGCTCATCCTTCTGTCTTTTCCAAGCCTGATCACTCTTAATTTAATTTGACTCCGTCCTAGAGAAGAGGTAAGAGTTGGGCATGAAGAGGCCTGTGCCAGTCATTATTTTGGTCAGCTAAGATGCTAGCTTTTGTAGATTGTGTGTGTGTGTGTGTGTGTGTGTGTGTGTGTGTGTGTGTGCGTGTGTGCGTGTGTGCGTGTGTGTGTGTGTGTGTGTAAAGATAAGTGAGTATACTGTGTATAGTTCCTGTAAAAGAGGGAGAGGGCATGTAGACAACGGCTATAAATATTTTAGTTTGAGTAGGTAGCTGGATGTGAGTTAGAACCCTTTTTGGGTCAGTATCATGCTTGGAATTAGAAGTAAGTGTATGTTTTGGATTTAAGTTGTTTGTCTAGTTAATTAACAGTTCTAGACCAGTGCTAACTGTTTGATTCTGTTTTCACAGAATGCTGTATACTTTTTCTGAATGGCACTGGGAATGAAGGGGCCTAGCCTGAGCCACTTTTCAGTGATGACATATATTTTGTGACTGAGATTTGACATTCACAGTTTGATTTGTGCCCCTTTGTTATTGATACTACAAGTGTTTCAATAGCCAGTGGGCAGGTCATTGTGAGAGTGTTATTGACATGTGGTCATAACATGTCCAGAGTTTAACTCAATCTCACCAGCTTGCAGTAGTGTGTAAACCAGTATAATAGTAATTATTTTAATTAAAGTGAGATATGAGGTTAGTGGTGGTGTGCATACATTTTAATGTGTGATAATATGAAGGTTTTCTAATTGCCATCATGAGCTTGGCATAGCTGGCCCACCTAGGAGGGGTTGTTATTATTACTGGCATGGAATTAGTTTTGCTTGAGGTGGCATTTTGATGTGTTTGAAAATAACTATAGGTATAGCTAGATCATTAATTTATACCTGAGGAGGGGAAGAAATTGCTTATAGAAGAACAAAGAATAGGGTAAACATATTAGTAAGAGCAATGTGTAAATGATGGTGATGTGTATAGTTCTCACAGGCTGATGAATTAAAAGTGGGTGATATATTAAATTGGGTATTAGGTGGGAGAAGTCGGTTGATAAACTGGATATGTTTTTGGATAAGTGCTGTATTGATATTAGGCAGTAATAGGGTACAAGTATCAAAGTTGAATTGACAAGTTTATGAATAGGGGATAAATTACTGGCAATAACGGCGGTACGGTGATTTGTACTCTTGCATAAAGGAAGAGTGACTACAGGCTGGTGCTGACTGAATGGTTGGAAGAAGAGCTGGGTGTCTATAAAGGAACCGATGGACAGTGTGTACATAAGAACAGGGTAGCTTTCAGAGCTGAGGTTCCAGCCTTTTCAGTGGGTAAGTACAACCAAAGTCTTGCAACAGCGGAGTAAAAGAGGTGAACTACTCCCCAGTAGCAGGGTAAATATGTGGCAGCAACAGTGCAAAGTCAGTAAGTGACTTAGTTGCAATACTACTACATGCCTTGGGGAAGCCTACTAGGGTATACCAATGGGGTGAATTGTGCCCTATAGGGTAGGCAGCCCTGTGTCTCACAGTTCCTTGTCCTGACTACCTATATTTAACAAAATTCTTACTTTGGGAAGTATCTAAAGTACTTACTTGAGTATTATTTGGAAAAACAGTCCTGGTTTCCCACACTCCATGTCCTGAAGGTCAGACTCCAAGCAGTCTTCACTGAAGTCAGGAGACTCAGGACACAAGAATTGTTATACTGCCACAATGGCCACTTTTGAATTGTTATTTATTTAAATGATTTGTTTATGTTGACTAGGAATGTCTGTCTGGACAATGCCCATTTACAGCAGAGGCCTGGGGAGAAAACCATAGAGTTTAAAAATAGATTTAGTGACAACATTTTATATATTCAGTGACAATCATTATACAATTCTATAGCATGTAGTAGCAATATATTTATAAGGTTGAAAACTGTTTAAGTTGGGAAATTATAGGAATTCAAGTTAATATTTAGACTATGAGGTCGGGGGAGAGAGAGGTCTAATGAAGAGAGAAAGCAGAGGAAAGAAAGTGGGTAGTGTTTTAGTAGTCAGTGTAGAAAGAACTATAGTTAAGAGATTGGTTATTGGGAAGTATAGGGGTGGATATAGTTGTATGTAGGTGGAGACAGAAAGAGACTATAGAGTGGAGAGGAAGAATTGACCTAGCAGCAGCTTGTAAAAGAAAATCAGAATATGATAACTTCAGAGTCTCGCAGCTGAGAGTAGGTAACAGGTGGAGGAGACCCTGGAGAGGTGGAGATATGCTCTAGAGAGAAGAGGAATGAAGGTCAGCAGGACTAAGACAGAATATATGTGTGTGAATGAGAGGGAGGATAGAGGAATGGTGAGGATGCAGGGAGTAGAGGTGGCAAAGGTGGATGAGTTTAAATACTTGGGATCAACAGTTCAGAGTAATGGTGAGTGTGGAAGAGAGGTGAAGAAGACAGTACAGGTAGGATGGAGTGGGTGGAGAAGAGTGTCAGGAGTAATTTGTGACAGATGAGTACCAGTAAGAATGAAAGGGAAGGTCTACAAGAGGGTAGTGAGATATGTTATAAGGGTTGGAGACAGTGGCATTGACAAAAAGGCAGGAGTCAGAACTTGACGTGGCAGAGTTGAAGATGTTAAGATCTGCACTGGGTGTGACGAGGATGGACAGTATTAGGAATAAATATATTAGAGGGTCAGCCCAGGTTGGAAGGTTTGGAGACAAAGCCAGAAAGGCAAGATTATGTTGGTTTGGACATGTGCTGAGGAGGGATGCAGAGTATATTGGGAAAAAGATGCTAAGGATGAAGCTGCCAGGTAACAGGAAAAGAGGAAGGCCTAAGATAAGGTGTATGGATGTGGTGAGAGAGGACATGCAGATGGTTGGTGTGACAGAGCAAGATGCAGAGGACAGGAAGAAATGGAAACAGTTGATCTGCTGTGGCAACCCCTAACAGGAGCAGTCAAAAGAAGAAGAATAGTCTCGCAGCTGAGTAACTGACAGATACTCAATATATATTATAGTATGTAGAGAAGACGCCATCTCTAGCAGCAAACACTAAAATGAACTGGTAAACTGAAAGGCGAGATTAGGGCAACTGGAAAAGCAATAATTTCTAATATAAAAAATTAATAAGACAATATGCTGCTATAAAAGAGGAGCTAAACTATTTATTTATTCATAAAAGTGAAGTTTTCAATCATTGTAAATGTTTATATTGGAAAAGATAGGGAAATTTTAAACTGGCATTCAGAATTATAAATATATCAGTTTTATTACCTTTACACCTAAAATATATGTATAATTTATTTATTTTATTTATTTTACTTTTGTTTGGGCAGCTGCAGTGGTGCAGTGGTTAGCATTGCCACCTCACAGCAAGAGGTTCTTTGGTTCGATCCTTGGCTGGGGTACCTTCTGTGCAGAGTCTGCATGTCCTCCCTGTGGTCATGTGGGTTTCCTCTGGGTGTTCCAGTTTCCTCCCACATCCCAAAGACATGCTGTAGGTGGATTGGACACTCTAAATTTCCCCTAGGTGTGAGTGCCTGTGTGTGTATGCCTTCTGTGGAAGGTTGGGTGCCGGGCTGGCAACTCGACACCGTAAAACTCCACTGTCAATCATGAGCGGACAGGTGATCTGCTGTGGTGACCCTGAACTGGGAAAAGCTGAAAGAAGAAGAAGAAGAAGAATTTTACTTTTTTTTACCATGAAAGTTGGACTGGGCATAATTCCTATTCAGCAGTGTCCTGTGGAGAAAAGTTCCATATCTAACAGTAAAATGAAGTAAATAACAGTAATATAATTTATAATTTGCTATGCAGATTTGTTGTCTATTAATGCTAAATTTTACTAGAAAAATGTCACACTGTTACAGAGATATAACACTATTGATAGGCACTACAAACAGGCATTAATGGCCATTAGATTGTATCAGACTGACTTTCTGTAAAATGAGTTTGCTTCAGGCTAGGGCACTGGGGAGTTAAAAACTACATATGCAAATCTGTGCCCTTTTATTCTTAACCCTTAAAAATGTGGGAGATAGGGGGAGAGAAAAAAGCAGTCTGTCTTCAAAGTGGCTTCTTCCTTTTTAATTTCTCCAAATCATTTGGGTGCCTAATACCATGACGGGAATGGAACCCATTCCTAAGTCAAAGTATGATTAAAGTTCATGAAATTAGTATTGTTTCACTCTCTGATGTCAGCCAAAAGTGCTATTCGCAGCACATGCAATGTACCCAGTAATGACTCCTGTAATTCTTATGGAGTTACATGTATTGGTAGCATATCTAAATATGATTGTAGACTCTTTGTTATAAGACCCATTGCTCTTACTACTATTGGAACTATCTGGGTATCTTTCTTCCACATTGCTCTTGTTTCTGGTTGCAAATCCTGATATTTTATGACTTTGTGTCTCTCTGTGCGCAGGACACTGTAGTCACTGGGTGTGGCGACTTCAATGATCAACTCTACTTTTGTCTTCTTTTCTTGGACCACTACATCTGGTTTTCTAGCATCTATCTTTTGACCTGCTGGTAATGGATGATCCCATGTGATGTAGACTTCATCATTTTCTATGATGCTTTGTGGCCCATGTTTCCAGTGTTTTTCAGCCACTTCAATACCATAATTTTTGCACAATCCCCAGTGCAGCAGTCTTGCCACATTGTTATGCCTTTCAGTATACAGTCCTTCTGCCATTAGTATGTTGCAACCAGCAATGAGGTGTGCAACTGTTTCCAATTCTGTTTTGCAAAACCTACATTTGTCTGTTTCTCCCACATGTTCAATGGACTTTGTAAACTAACGTGTACGTAGCCCACTGTCTTGTGCTGCCAATATTAACCTTTCATCTCTTGGTTTGAATTTGCCTGTCCTTAACCATTCCTGTGTTCGTTCCTGATCAACATGAGGTTCTTCCAGAAGTTTTCTATACTTGCAACTATATTGATGCATTTTCCACATTTCTTGCCTTCCATCTGGTCCTTCACCTTATATTCTTTTGTTTTTTTGGCACATTCAGTTGCTACATGTTTTTTATCTACTTCTGGTCTGATTTCCATTCCAGCTTGACACCGAGTCATCTTAGATTTCTTCTTCTCATGTTTCAAAACTTTCACTACGTTTGGGTCTTGTGAGGTCAGCAGATATGTGTGGAGTCCCACAATTGCAGATTTATGCATCTAATCAATTTCAAGGAGGCCCATCCTTCCTTCAGAACGGGGAATAGATAATCCTGGTATGCACTGATTTTTATAAATCATTTGATGAGCATGAAGCATCCTTCTTATTTTCCTGTCTAATCTATCCAACATGTTTTGGGGACAGTCAGTCACTCTAAAACTGTAAGTTAGGACAGGAAGAGCAAATTGGTTTATAGCTTGGATTTTGTTCCTAGATGGCAGTGCTGTTTTCAGCATTAATTTAAGTCTTCTGAAATATTCCTTACTAAGTTTTATTCATATTTGTTCATGTTTTATTGTTGATCCTTCATCATTTCCCAAATATTTATACACTTCTTCTTGCTCAAGTTCTTTTATATCACATTCTTGTCCCAAACTGATGTTTTCCTGGTGTTGCAGTTTTTCTACTTTAAAGGTTGCTTTAGCACATTTATCAAGACCAAATGACATTCTTATATCATCTGAAAAAGTTTTGACAACTTGCAGTTGTGCTTTCAGTTCCTCGTCTGATGAGCTATACAGTTTTAAATCATCGACAAAGAGAAGATGTGAAGTCTTTACACTTTGTTGCTTTCTAGGAGCCAAATTATAGCCATGGCCTAAGCTGTTAAGTAGGCAGCTGAATGGGTTATCCCTGGAATAATAATTTGTGTTTTATCATGGTGTAATTGTAAAGTGGTTTGCCACTGTTTCACGGTCAGTGTAATATAATTGATCAGTGTAGGGTCTATCTTAGACATTTTTAAGCACTCTTTTATCCATGGATATGGGATACTGTCAAATGCTTTTTTGTAGCCAGTCCATGCCATACTTAGATTCTTCCCCTTTTTACATTTCTCCGCTATGACTTTATTTAACAACAAATGATCCTTTGTTCCAGGTGACTTTCTTTTATTGATCTTTTCTTCTATTGTCATAATTGAATTTTCTTCTAAATGACTATAAATTCTGTCAGCATCAGTTCTGGTGTATAGTTTATCAGTTGTCGGAAGGCAAGTTATTGGTTTAGAATTTTTAGGGTAGCTTGCAGGTTCACTTTTAAGTAGGAGAATTGTTTTTCCTTTTGGTAGCCAGATTGGTGTCTGTTTGGGGTGCACATATAAATAGTTCTTACTCATGGCTAAATCTTCGTGCAAAGATGTTAATACTTTTAGCCAAAAGTTAGGTACTGCATATGGGCCTTGGGTTTTCCAATTAGAGGCTTTTCTTAACTTTATTCCAGTCTCTCTCGCTGTTACTTCATCCCATTTCATATCCTGTACCTTTAAACTTCTTATTCTTTCTTCTTCTATCCATTAGCATCTTTGTTATGTTCCACAGGATCTTTATAGATATTTCTCCAAAATGTAGCTATTTTTTTTCTTTTTTTGGCATTCTTCCAATTCTTTTTACCTTGTTTCCCAATTCTCTATAAAACCTTTTTGGGTCATCAATAAATTGCTTATTTTGTACTTTTCCTTTAATTTTATCTTCATATCTTCTAAGTCTTTCCACCTGTGCTGAAATTGTTAGCTTGTTATTTGCGATAGTGCATGATACTGCACAATGCTTTTATCACATCTATCTTTCTTAGTATTTTTGTTGATCTGTTCCCTCTTCTATAGTCTTCTAACAGTGACACTGCTTGTATTAGCTGCTTTATAGTTTTCTCTATTCAATGTTTCCAGGATGGTATTCGATTTCTCCCTTTTCTCTCCCTCACTACCCTGTGTTCTTGTGGTACAACTTTATCAGTTATTAATTTAGCTGCACAATAATATATCCTGTTTACTTCTGTTATATTGTATGGATCTCTATGGACAGTCCTAATTATTGTGTTCATTTGTTTTATCAAACTTCTGACTTTTGGGGTTTTACTGATCTTTTTCAGTCTATTTCTTTCATTGATCTTAATATGTCTATCTATCTCTATTAAATCAAGCAACTCTTCTCTTAGCTAGTTTTCTTCTAAACTGAGGGCACATTTTTTTGTTTTCCATTTCCTGTGGGCATTCTATAGAAAGTTCTATTGCATCTTCCTGTGGCATATTCTCTTCAATTTCATCCTGTGCCATCCGTTGCTCTCATATGAGAACTCACTGACCTATCACTCCTCAACATTAACTGTGTCAGAGTTTCTACAGTTTCCTGTTCCTTCCCTTGCCTTCCAGCTTCAAGTGAATGTTTATATTAATTTCCTGTGGAAGGCTCCAAAATATCTTCATATGGCACCTGACCAATTGTTTCCCATTCCATTGCTTTCCTCTTAATTTGGAGTTCCATTGATCTATCCTTTTGTGGTGTTTCTGAATTAGATTTTCTACACTGAATCCTTAACTTTGGAGGTACTCCATAACCTCAGTTTCTATTTCTTTAACTCCTCCATTACTGATCTCCTTGTCTACTTTTCCTCTTTGTCTTCTTATTTTTTGTATTGTAAAGTTTTCCATGTCCGGATTCCTTTGCCTGTATTTCTCTTCAAATATCTTTGGTGCTGCTCTTTTCGTATTAATTAATTTTGCTTTCTCATTTACATAGATATTACACCATACTAACTCTCTTTTTCTTTCCCATGTGCATATTTCTTCTTCAGATGTCTCCTGATCTTCCTCTTTACTTTATACTTTTGCCTGTATTTCTCTTTGAATATCTTTGGGGCTTTCTTCTTCATGTTGATTAATTTGGCTTTTGCCTTTGGATAGATATTGCATCATATCAAATCTCTCTTTCTTTCCCATGTCCATATTTCTTTTTTATACTTTTTCAAAAATTTTTAGGTTTTGTTGTTTATATTTTCGCACTTCCTCAGATGCTTCTTTTTCCAAACAGATCAATGTTTCTTGGTCTATATACTGTTTTTCAAAAATTCTGTTGTATTAATGACTACAATTTTTTATTTGAATCTTGACAGCTTTTCTTGTGGAAGTATTTTTCTTTCCCTCTAATTTCTCTCTTAATCTTTTTGTATTTCTGGTGTCTGGAAATGCTGGGCTTTTTGCATAATACTAACAATACATAATTTATTTCTTATCCTGAATAGCCCACTCTATCTTCTTTATGGCTCTTCTTCGGCCTATCAGTTTTTGTGATTTTTGTGGACTGCTACTTCCTTCTACAACAGACGGGCCATCCTCCCCCTGTGCCTGGCCTGGCCCCATTGTAGAGATGTTTCTGTATTTTGAAGATTCCACACTGTCATTATTTCCAGTCCTGGCACCAGTGTGTATTCTAAGATTGAGCACTTTTGTATCCTGGGTCTTGTGCACCCAGCTGTCTTTTTTAATTTTTGACCTACAGCCTATATATCAGTGTTGCCTTGGTGAGATTTTGTAGAAAACAAGGCCCACCTCGTGAAGGTACTCACCAAGACTTAAGGATGAATTCAATTTCAGCTCTACAACTCTCCTTTGCTTGTTGACTTTTCATCTCTCCATTCGGCTCTATAAGGTAGTATTTATGTGGTTGTAACTATGTGAAAAACAAAACTGGAAGATAAGTGGAATGAATAAAGCAATAGAAAGCCTTTTTACTTCCTTAATATTTCAGTGGGCTTGGGATAGGAAACAATGTTAATAGAGGACATGTCTGTAGTATTTGAAAGGATGAAAAGGATGTCACATAAAGACAAGGAGGAGATAGCTATGATTCTAGTTTACGGGGGCATTCAGGATGCATTATGTAATTTCAGAAATTATTGCATTCTGGCTTCTTCTCAATCTTTATTTTGTTCTACTCTCCTTGCCTGAATGTCACGTCTCACAGTTAACTGAGAATTACTCCTTTGTGAAATACAAATGATTTACCTGAAACTTTATTCAGACTGACATACTAAAGATTACATGATTTGTGTCAGTCTATAGTAGTCTTTATTCAGATAAATACAGTTCAGCTGAGGGTTTTTCTCACAATTCCTGGTGTCTGACTTCATACATTCCACAAACATTATCATAAAACATTGCTTATGACATACCTCTCAACTGTCCAGGTTTTCACAGAACGTCCACATTTTTGACTCATATTTTTACTCTGTTCATCATAAAGTTTGTGTTTTTCTGGAAAATCATTGAGGATTAAAGTAACTAAATAATACTAAATAATGACAGACATTTGAGTTTCAGACTTCATATTCTTTAGAAAATACATAATAATTCAAAAACTGTTATGCAAGCAACTTTCTAAGTTTATAGGAGCAGTATTTAAAACCTATCCCTATTTTTGAGTCTTTGTCCCACCATTGCTTCTGAATTTGTCCAGATTTCTTGCACTGACAGGTTGAGTGGTATGACTTATGATACTGTTGCTTCAGAAGCATTGCTGTGCAAAAACTATTCAGCTGAGAATGATGTCTTTGTTCAGGCATTCTTTAGTGAAAGCTGACTTGTTATATGTTTACAGTGTAATGTGACTGCACAGTGGCTAAACGTTTGAGGAGTGAAGTAATTGTATCTGACTTGCAGCTTGCTTTCTGTTACTGTGCTACAGGGCTGTCTTAACTTTTTGTTAAGCTAACAGTATAGAGAGTAATACTTCAGTATAGTATGAAGAAGAATACTTCAGTATACGTAATACTTAGTACAGTATAGGGTGAAATATTCCAATACAATATAAAGATTAATACTTCAGTACGATATAGAATAATACTTCAGTATGGAAAGTAATACTTCAGTACAGTATAGAGAGTAATACTTCAGTAGGTTTCAAGGCTGCAGTCACTGCAGTAGCTCTTCTTCACTCTTTGCACAAAAAAGGGTGTTTTAGCTCAGCTTGTATGACAAATAGGGATGAAGCCCTGACTGCATCTCAGATACCCAATCATTGACTGGAGCCATAGATGTTAGAACAGTCACACTGGGGGGTTGTGAGTGAGGGGGTCAATGTCTGCTGACCCAACATGGGAGAATGAGGCAGCTCTGAATTGCTGTTTGAGTGAAGCCAATGGTCTCTCTGGGTGCTGCACCCAAAGTATGAATACACACACACACACACACACACACACACACACACACACACACACACACACACACACACACACACACACACACACACACACACACACACACACACACACACACACACACACACTTCATGGCTGCATTGCACTACACCACAGATGCCTACATGAACACACACACACACACACACACACACACACACACACACACACACACACACACACACACACACACACACACACACACACACACACTGCATGGCTGCATTGGACTACACCACAGATGCCTGGAAATCATGTGTGTAAATGCACACACACACACACACACACACACACACACACACACACACACACACACACACACACACACACACACACACACACACTGTCTCTCTGCTCTGGACTCCCTCACACTCTGTCTTCCTCTCTGTCTCAATCCATCACACACACACACACACACACACACACACACACACACACACACACACACACACACACACACACACACACACACACACTCTGTCTCTCTCTCTCTCTCTCTCCCTCACACTCTGTCTCTCTCACTCTGTCTCAATCCATCACACACACACACACACACACACACACACACACACACACACACACACACAACACACACTCTGTCTCTCTTTCTGTCACACACACACACACAAACACACACACACACTGCGCGGCTGCATTGCACTATACCAGAGATGCCTGGAAGTCATGAGTGCTGACATTGATGCTTCCCAGAATGAAGTGACATTAATGTGACTCAAATGAGCAGCTACAGAGGGTCAGTGATCCAGGAATTGAGGAGATAATCCCTTTAGATTGGTAAAATTCTCCCACTCCCACTCCCAGCCACCAGATGGGAAAATTCTCCCACTCCCAGCCACCTGAATCTGACTTCTAATGGGCTCAATAAGTCCCTCCAGTCAATGAACAAATGGATTATAGGGCTCTTGCCTTAACAGAAGATGCCTGGCTACTGCCCTAATAGAGAAGAACAAATGTATCAGTAGAGCAAAGGCGGAGGAACCACTGTGTAAGAGCAGTTCATCATCATCATCATCATCAACCCCCCCTTTTTTCCCATTTCCTACATGGTATCGGGATGTCATGTCAACTGTCGCCATCTCTCCTATTCAGTGCCACACTCCTACCTTCTTCAGCAGTCATGCCTGACTGTTGCAGATCTAGTCTCATGCAATCCATCCACCTCTTTGCTGGACACCCTCATTTCCTCTTGTCTTCTTCCTGTCTATCTCAATGACTATTCACAAGAAAAATCATACAAGGATTACGCATTCCATGGACATTAACCTTATTTGTGACTGTACCAGAACTTGCAGGAGAGACAGATTTATATTCCAAAGGCTACCTCATCTATGGAATAAACTTCCCATATTCATAAAACAAATCCCGTCCCTCACTCTCTTCAAAAAGAATTTGGATAAATGGATGTGGATCCGTAAATTCACTCCCGAGGTACTCTCCATGTCTGTTATGGACAGAGGCAGTCTGTAAAATGACTCAGGGCTCCAAAACCCAAAGACCTTCTACCCTTATACTGCTCCATCCCATATCTGGGGAATTAAGATTTAATATTGTCATACCCTGGGTATCATTGGCTAGGCTTGTAAAGGCTCTTGTGGCATTAGCCTAGTAAACACCTATGAACCTAATCCCAAATCTTCTTCACCAGATTGACTTTTGCCTTTCTGCACATGTGCCCAAACACTGCAATCTGTTCTCTTTGACCTTTTCTGTAATTGGAACTCCTTTGGCTTCGGCTCTTATTTCCTTATTTCTTCATCTGTTCCACAGTGTGCATTCTATCACCCATAGCAGGCACTTCATCTCCATCACCTCTAGATTCCTCATCTGTTCTGCCTTTGCTGCCCAGGTTTCTGTACCATACAGTAGTACTGGTCATACCACTGTTTTGTACACCTTACTTTTCAGCTTCTTTGGCATTCTTCTGTCATACACCTCATGACACTCTGTGTCAGTTGGCTGCATCTCCTCTGATTCTAGCTGTGACCTCCTCATTCAGACTTCCCTTCTCCTCAACCACTCCTCCCAGATACTTGAAGCAGTTAACCTGCTCCACTGTTTTCCTTTCTATCTCAATTCTAAGCTTCTGATTTTCCTCATTTGCTGCCATTACAACTCTTATTTCCATCACACATGCCTTCAGTTTTGCATTCCCTTCCATTATCTTTTTTGTTGAAGTTCTTGCTCAGAGTCTGCCTGTAATGCCACATGGTCTGCATACTGCAACTTTGTTGATCTGTCCCCTTTGGCCTGCTTGCTAATGTTGCCCATCGCTAGTATGAAGAACAGTGGGCTCAGACCCGAGTCCTGATCATACCTCTCAGTCTCACAGTGCAAGAAATCTGGACAAAGCCTGAGAAAATGGGGGGACAAAGGCCCCAAAATAGGGAAATATGTTAAATAGTGCTCTTATAAACTTAGAAAGTTACAAGAGTGACAGGGTTTGTGTTAAAATACATTTTCTGCAAGATCTAAATTCTAAAACTCAAATTTATGTCATTATTTAGTGACTTCAATCCTCAGATCATCCCAGTGATTTGCCAGAAAATCAAAAATTTTATGAGGAATGGACCCAAAATATGAGGCAAAAATCTGAACATTCTGCGAAAATTTGGACAGTTGAGAGGTATGGCCCTGATACACACCCACTAACTCTGGGAACCTCTCTGTGAGACTGAACACTGTTAGTACTTGAGTCACTGGGTCCTTATACATAAACTGCATTAATTCTACCAATGTTTCTGGGACTCTGAACCACCATTGGACTAACCAAATCAGCTTCCTAGGAACCTTGTCATATGCTTTCTCCACATCTAAGAATGTCTGACTCTTTCCTCATCTCTAGCTTCTTCTGAACTTTCTGTCTCAGTTCAAACATCTGGCCAGTTGTGCTGCATCCTAATATGAATCTGAACTGCTCATTTCCCGCCTTACTTTCTACTACTCAGTGTATTCATTTGTCAATCACCCTCTCTAGAAGTTTCATGCAGTGTGACAGGAGTCTGATACCTCTATACTGCCCAAAGATGTGAATGTCCCTTTGTTTTTGAACACTGACACTAGTATGTTTATTCTCCAGTCGTCTGGGATACACCTTTCTCTCCACACTGCTATAAGTAACCTCAGAAGCCATTCCTCCCATTTCTCACCCAACATCTTGATCATACCTGCTGTGACCTCATCTGTGCCTGCTGCTTTCCCTGACTTCATTTTCCTTAGTGCTGGTCTTACTTCTGGGCTCCTCTTCTTCTCTCACCATAGGCTGTGTCTGAGGTAGTAGTAGTTTCTGTGGGGTTTTCTTCATTCAGAAGCTGCTGGAAGTACTCCTTCCATTTGCCTTTGATGTTCTGTAGACTGGTGAGCAGGATGCTGCTGGCATCCCTTATGATGGGTGTCGGATGACTACCTTCTTTATCTTTCTGTCTTTTCCTTGCAACCTAATATAGTTTCTTTAAGACATCTACTTGCGTCACTTTCCAGAAGCTGGTAGAGTGCCTCTGATGCCTTGTTCTTTGCTATTGCAACTCTTCTCTTAGCATCTTTGTTGGCCAAACAATAGTCCTTCCTAGACTGGTCCATCTTTTCTATCTCCCACTTTTTCCTGAACTCCTTCCTTCCTTCTTTTGATGACTTCCTGGACTTCTGCATTCCACCACCAGCTTTCCTTATCTTATTTCCATACTTGGCTTGGACTCTTATTGGTGCTGTAGTCCACACACAGGGTTTCTATTGCGAAATCAAACATTAAGAACACCGAATACCAGAAGGCCAAACTTGGTAGTTTGAAGGGTGAGAATGTCGAAGCCGTGAAAACCCGAATTCTTTCCCAGGGAAAGAATTTGGTTGACCATTTCTGTGGCTTTGGCATTTCCTGTCAAGGTAAGTGTATGAATAGGTAGTGATGGACTTTAGGGTTAGGGGCGGGTCAGGTAAGTGTGCGATAGTGACGGACTTTAGGGTTAGGGTGTGGGTCAGGTAAGTGTGCGATTGTGACGGACTTTAGGGTTAGGGCACGGGTCAGGTAAGTGTGCGATAGTGACAGACTTTAGGGTTAGGGAGCGGGTCAAGTAAGTGTGCGGTAGTGATGGACTTTAGGGTTAGGGCTGGGTTAAGGATAGTGCATAGATAGTGGTGTATGTTAGGTTTAGTGTAGGTTTTGAAGGTGTTTGGTGTGATTGCGTTATGTGTGTGTTTTTCGAACAGTGAATTTTTTTCCCCTGGGAATAAATTCGCTGATTTGAAGTTTTGATGTTATCCGAATTCGATCTTCCAAGTTCGAACTTATGGTGTTCGACATTTTGGAAGTTCAATTTCGTGATACAGACCCCCTCACACATGCTATTTTGAGACACTGCTATTCTTCTTCAGCTCCACCTATTTCCTCTTCTTCTTGGGGTGCTAGTGTCCAGAGTAATGCCTTGAACTGTTGTGCTTTCTCTCCAGTGAACTTCCCAGTGTTCTGCCTTATGTTTCACTGGGGATGACTTTGCAATCACTGATTCTACCCCACAGCCTTTTCCTTACTAGGGGAAGTCTGAGTTGCATGTTGACCACTCTTGTATGTGATCTTGTGATTGCCTTTCTTGTTGAACCATGTGTTGGCCACCGTCAAGCCATTTGTCTGACAGAAGTCTAGAATGACTTCTCCTTCTTTATTCCTGTTTCTCCACCCATGTGGATACATTCAATCTGCATATCTTGTTTAGTCTGTCCTGATATGTGTGTATTAAGGTCACCCATTATCAACAACGATTCATGTTGTCGTGCTTTATCTAGTAGGTCCTGCAAATGCTATCTGAATGCGCTCTTCTCCTAACTATCACAACCCTCCTGTGGGGCATAGAGATTGTAAATACTTCGCTATCATTACAGTGGCGTCTGCTTGATTGCCATGAGTCTGCCACCAATTCTGATGACATCCCTCACTGTTTTCTGATACCTCCCTCACCACTGCAACAGCAGTTGGATGGCAAGAAACAAACAAAAGAAGCAAATAGGTGTTATTAGTCAAATGAAAACATTGCCTTTTTTTGTCCCCCACAGAATGTGTACTATGGTTCCACTATCTGTACACTGTCAGCTCATGTGTTACTTTGATGGGAGCTGAGAGCCAAACTCACTCATTCCTAGGTAGGACCCATTTGTTTAGTAACTGCAGTGAGAGAGCCATATCAACCCATTCATTCCACTTGAAGGTGAAAGGAGCAGGCCAGCCTCCTGTTTACACAGGCCTCACTAAGTCTAACCCCTCTCCATGCTGGCCAGTGGCTCACATATATGCTCCTCCTCTTGGGAGGTCACACACCTGTTTCTGCATGTGCACACATTTCTGGCTTCCATACAACTCAGTTCACACTGACGCAGTTTCAGCTTCTGCATATGCATGCCTCCCTAAGTTATGTAGCTGACTCAGCAGCTATTCTAGGCAAACCACAAAGTTCAGTAAGGTCCAGCAATTCAGCAGGTCAAACCACTTCTCTCCCCTTATAATGGGTGAACCAGCAGTGGTCACTTATTCCTATTCTTCCCTGTCCTTGTAGGGCCTGAACTGCAAGTCAAGCTCAAGTAATATGAGTTATAGTCAGGGTTTTATGCCTTTAAACCACAAGTCATGGGTTTCATTTTCTTCATAGAACGGGATGAATGTTTGCTTTGGACCTTTAATGATCAGGCTTTTGTCTGCTCACTAAGGTTACCTTATTGAAAAAGTGTATTGTGCTGTGTGTGTGTGTGTGTGTGTGTGTGTGTGTGTGTGTGTGTGTGTGTGTGTGTGTGGGCGCACATGCACATGCGCATCAGAAAGGAATAGGAAGTAAAAAGAAATGTTATGTTTTGCTATCTTATAAATAATATTGTAATTTAAAAATTTACATTTGCAAATACCTGCTGGTTTAATAATCTGCATTCCTGTGTGTAAAGGACCCACAAACACCTATTAAACTAAATGAGTATGCACTTGCATGAGGTTGTGACTTTAAATGCATACTCACAATTAAATGCCTACAGACCCTTATATCACCATTGTCCTCAAAGACTAATTTAATTATTCATTGTCCCTGAGCAGGAGGTGCACAATGTCAATTAACCCAACCGAGCCCTGAAATGAACCTGTAATTAAACAAATGCTGGTTCACTATAACAAAGCTTCAGATACTTCTGTTCAATACTTGTGTTGGTAGTGGGAAGTGTTTCTTGTGCATGAGTAAATCAAAATAAAATAGCTGTGGACAAGTCTTCTCTCAACATTTATAAGTTTAGATTTTGCTTTACTATTACACGTTTTGACATGCCAGATTCTTAATATATTGCAGAAAATACCAGCATCTCCAGGGAAAACAAGTCTGACACATGCTTCTGTCTGTTGAAGATATAAAAGCATTTTATGTAATAGGAAAAATAAATATGTTATTTGTTATGAAGACTAGAACAGGCTTATTCCTGTGGGGACTGCCTGGGAACTCAAAAATACCTTGAGGGTTATCTCAGTCAGTGCAATACAATGTTTTGCTGAATATGAGATGAGTCTCTACAATTAAAACTATGTAAATGCCATTATTTCTACCTTTCTGTGTAGCTAATGCCTTTTATTCTGTATAATGCGGTTGACAGGAACACTGCCACCATTTGTATCACCTTTCATGAATTCATATATAGAGATAATTTTACCTGTCCAGACAGCTGGGGTTTTAGAAACAATCCGACAGGAGGGAATTCAGAAAGAAAGCAGAACTATTCACCATGACTACAAAATAAATTATCCTTGTGTCAGTGAATTTTAAAAAGAACAACTTAAAACTAATTAATTTACTTAAACTTGACAGCTTTTAAAACTTCACGGATGTGCTAGGGCTTGTTGATGTTGTTTTATTTCCTAGTTTAAGAAGGTAGTCGGGTATTAACAAACTTTGCTAGGACGCATTAAAAGCAGTAAGATTACTTAAAGAGGATAATGTTGACTCAAAGACAAAGTTCTCATTAAGAAATAATGTACCATCCCAATCATACCCTCATCATTTTGTTGTTTTAATTTTTAAGCGTTTAGTAGGGAGGCAACATATAGTAAACACTGCTAAAATGTTAACTACAAAAATGGCAGTGAAGAAATTCTCCCAGAATGCAGTCTTCACAGCATTTCAGTTACTTGTGCATACTTATATTTGAAGACTGCTAAATATCTTTATAAATTAACAGTATACATGCATGGCTCTTAAAGTTATCCATCATGACCTCTCCTAAATTTAATGTTGCATGTTGACAGTGTACAGAACTCTGCTCCTATAACTTTGGGGTTTTGCAACACTCCCAAACCACAGTACTAGCCTTGCTCAACACTTTGTTGGTTCATAGGGAGTTACTAGGCATGTAGTCAGGGAGACTGCTGAGAAGCCCAGTTTCCCAATTGCACCAGAGTACATTTTAGATAAATGATTTGCTCGGGGTCATACAGTAAGTAAATGAAGCCTGAGGGAATCAAACCCTGGACTATTGGAAGTGGCTCATTACCAGCTTATAGCTTTAACCCTCTGTACTAATGTCCAGACTTAGTCTGCTTTAAGAATCCACTTTCATGTCAATGAAAAGAGAAACAAAACAGAAAAAAAGACAGATTTAAGAAGAGGTGGACAAAGGGATGAAAACTAGAAAGAGGAAATTATTTTTTGTTTGTTTTCATGAAAGCTATATAAGGTGCTCAGGTTCCAGGAAGCAGCTTCATGTACTTATTCCAACTGGTCTCCATTTGTAGGAAGGAAACATTTAAGATGGTGAAGTTAGAGTACACAAAAGAAACCAACACAGAAACGTTCAGCATAATAAAGCACTTATATAAAATTACTGGAATTAATGCTTACTGAACAACTGTGGATTAAATGATCACTTATATCAAAGACACTGGAATTAATACTTACTGAACAACTGCAGATTAAATGATCACTTAGATCAAAGACACTGGAATTAATGCTTACTGAACAACTGTAGATTAAATGATCACTTAGATCAAAGACACTGGAATTAATACTTACTGAACAACTGTTGATTAAATGAGAGCAGTACAAGTACATAGAATCAGAGGGTAATTACACAAATCATCTGAGCATTGTATGAAGATTATTTCAGATCAGATACATCTACACAAAACAACAACTATACATGGACACAAATTAACAAAATAGCACAGCTTTAACCAGGACGTAAACAAACATCTTAAATGAAGAAGGCAAAGGGAATACTCACACTTTTCTGGGTCTTTGGGAGACCCTCTTTAGAGATCCCAGGTAGTTTTCCAGGAATCCAGTAAAACATGATATGTAGTTCAACCGATTATATTTCTCAAGAGGCCACTAGATGACAGGCAGAGAGAAGTAACAAACATTGTTGGTGGATTGGCTGACTTTGAATATGAGAGGAAATTAATTTATTTATTTTATTTTGCATTTGTTAACCGCTTAGTGTCCGGCTGAGTCAGTATCCCGTTTTCAGAGGAGGCCCGGGGAGAAAAGCTCCATAATAATAGTACAAAAAAGATTACAAAAATTTACAAAGAATATACAAAAGGTTTAACAGTTTTCTACAATCACAGTTTACAAAAAGAGAATATAAACAGAAAATATTAAATTTCCTAAGCCTCACTAAAGACAGAAATATGAAACTCATTAGATACATAACTGAAATAAACCATTGCAGTATTTTCATTTGGTAGAAGTAAGACAAGGAGAAGATAGCAGAAAATATATATTTGATTGATGGCATGAGAAACCAGCCAGGAATATTACAAGAGCATAGCTGTTGTTGAGTAACGTATTCCTTCAGGTGTTGTATGAAACTATGGCTATCTGTGTTTTTTGGGATATTCTGGGGTATTAAGTTCCAGTGTTTGTCTAATTTATAAGAGAAGAGAGAGTCACCAAAGTAATTATGGGACTTTGTTACATTGAGTATAAGTTTATCTGATGATCTAAGGGTCCTGGGGTTGGTATTTAGTTGCAGTAGGTTGGAAAGTGCAGGCCAGTTTTCAGGTTTGTGGATAATGGAGTGTGCAGTGGTGAGCTGATCGAGTGATAACAGATTGGGAAATTCAAGCAAGTGTAGTTTTTGAACAGCAAGATAATGATGGGTCCTGTTGGGTATATTATCAGCAAAGTTTGCTATTTTATTATAGCAGGAATCAAGTAGATGTAAATCAGACGTGCAGGTTAGTGAAAATTTAAGAACAGTAAACGAGAGCAGATAGGAGTCGGGATCTGACTGTGGCTAGTCTGGCGTTTTGAATGAGGTAAGGTTTTGCACTATATCATTCACCAAGTTTGATGAGAACTTTTTTAATTGTGAGTGATACGTGTTTATTGAATGTTAGATTGTTGTTCATTCTGACACCAAGTAGTTTTATTTGGTTAACTGGTTCTATTATAGTGCCATTAATGGTGTAGATAGAGAGAGGAGGTGGGTTTGCTTTGGATTTTCTGTTGGAGAAGATCATTAACTTTGTTTTGTTTGGGTTTAAGATGAGGTGAAGTTCATTTTGGCATTCTTAAATATCTAGAAATGATTTTTGCAGCCTGTCTTGGAGTTCTTGGGTTGTAGGAGCAGAGCAAGTAAGAGTATCATCATTGGGATATTTTATGATGGAAGCAGATTTAGTGGCAGTGTGTAGACTATTTGTGAATATAATAAAAAGGAGAGGGTCAAGGATGGAAGCCCAGAGACTGGGAGGAGTGTGCAGAGTTTATTATCCCATTTAGTTGCCTGTTGTCAATTAGTAAGGTAGATAAAGAACCAGTTGAGAGCTGTAGAGTTGAAGTTGAAGGAGCTACTTATGGATACATTTCTCTAAGAATTTGGCTATAGGTGAGAGAATGGCATTGGGCTGATAATTAGAGAAATCTTTAGATGGACTATTGTTCTGCGATGGATCAATTGATTAGGATAGATACAGGATACATGGAGCTAGCAGCAGTTTTTAAGAAGTCACTAGGGAGTTGGTCGGCTGCTGGACAGGTAACTTTTAGTTTTGTTAGGAGTTTTTTTATGTACTGCGGTGGTGGTGCGGTGATAGCATTGTCATCTCACAGTAAGATGCTGTCCAGTTCAATTCTCAGCTAGAGCGTCTTCTGCATGGAGACATGCGTGAATGGGCATACCTTCGTTGAAGGTTGTGTGTCAGGGCTGGTAACTCGGCACTTAATAATCAACTACCAATCATTAGCGGACCAAAGTTCCGCTGTGGCGACCCCTAACTGGGAAAAGCCGAAAGACACAAACACAAACAGGAGTTTTTTTACGTAAAGGGTTTGTATGGGTTTAAAAGAGAAGTAGTCATATTTAGAGCTAGCGGAGGTAGGCACTGAAGTGGTTGGAAAGATTTGTTGTTGTTTAAAAGTGAGGTGATAGTTGTGATGAAATGAGAGTTAAATTAGGATGCTAAGCATTCAATGCTATTTGTTGTAGATGGTGCAAGGGTAGAAGTTTTGCCAGGGTTGAGGAGGTAATGTTTTGCCAAAATTTTTGTGGGTTATTTATGTTTTTTTGCTGACAGGCTAGAAAATAAGATTTTCTTGTCAGATAATATTTGCTTCTTAGTTGTTTGTAAGAGGTGAAGTTTTCTGAGGTTTGGGAGGTTTGATAGGTAGTCCAGGTTCTATCTCTTTATTTAATGAGAGATTTATCATCTTTGGTTATCCAAGGTAGGTTTTTGGCTTTGGAGTATATTTTTCTTGTTGGAGCGAGGTTATTAAAGATGTTGAGGAAAGTATCATTAAAATATTGTGCAACATGGTCTAGGTGGAGCAATTTTATAGGTGACCAGTTGTAGTTTTAAAGTAGGGAATTTAAGATGGTAGGGGAAAAGTTTCTTTTGTTGTGTATGTGTTTGAAAATGACATTACAGGGGGAGTGAATGCGTTTCCTTAGTAGAAAGGTAGGGGAGTGATCACTGAGAGAACAGGGGAGGCACCCAGCATTGTGGGCAAGGTTGGGCGTATTGGTTAGCATCCAGTCTAGAATAGATTCTTTCTTATAGGTTCATAGGTTGGTACTAGGCTATCAGCCCTAAGGCCTATGCAAGCCTAGCCATAACAATTCCCTGGAAAATTTTTTCCCACAATATTTACTTCTCTGGCCCCCTGTCTAGCTGTGCAACTGACATAATCCCTGGGGTGAATTTCCTATCTCCCATCCAGTCATCAAGGTTCCTTTTGAAGAGGGCCAATGAGGTGCTCTGCTTGACATGTATGGGCAGTCTATTCCAGAGTATGGGGAGTCTCTGGGTCAGGAACCTATCTCTCTAGCATGTTTTGTTCATTGTGATGATAAGGTTTAGATCCCTGGAGCGTGCGGCTCTGAGGGACTGGGATTTCTTTAAGTGGAGCATGTCCAACAGCTCAGGGTTTGACATGGCCTTGTATGTTAAGCAGAGATCACCTCTGAGTAGACAATATGCCACAGAGTATAGCTGGAGTTTTTTTAGATAGTCAGCATATGGCATCTGCTTTAGGCCTGTGATTCTTTTAGTGAGGTATTTCTGTGGCCTTTCCAACTGTTGCAGATGTCTTGTGAGGTACATACCAAATGGGGCATTATACTCTAGAATGGGTCTAATGAGGGATGAGTACAGTGGGACAATGACCTCCTTTTTTCTGGATGAAAAGCCCTTTGTGATGAGGTGTGCCACGTAGAAGTATTTCCTGACTGTTGTGGCTATGTGGTTATCGAAAGTGAGACCACTGTCCACTTGTATCCCTAAGTCTCTCATCACACTTTTGATGTTTAGTGCCCTGCCACCTATGTGGTAGTTCATGGCTATATGTTTTTTTCCAAAGGGGATAACTATACATTTCTTGGCATTAAGCTTGAGCCCATGGCTCTGGCACCAGGAATCTGTTTCTGTAAGGCCATTTTGTAGAATATCCACATCATTTGGGGATTCAATATTGGCTCCCAATTTGCAGTCATCTGCAAACTTTGTTAGCCAGAGTCCCTTAGTGTTGGCCTGTATTTCAGAGAAGTAGATGCCAAACAAGAGTGGTTCCAGGACTGAACCCTGAGGTACTCCACTTGTCACTTGTCTGGAGTTGGATTTGGAGTTGGCTACTTTTTCAGTCTGGGTTCTGTCTTAGTGTGTTTATCGATTCCATTGGGGGAGTTTTATAGTTTGGGTGAAATTGAATAAACTGATAAAATTGGAGGGGTTGTCAGAAGAGCAGGATAGCTAGTCCAAGTTGAAATTGCCTAGAGCTATAGTTTCTTGGTTGAAAGTAGAGGATGCCCAGGATAGGAGACTTTCAATGGTAGGTAGATTCTTTTCTGGTGGTAGGTAGGAGGCAATAATTATGATGGTTTTATTTGGACTGACTTCAGATCGGGTGGTTAGAATTTCTGCTTCTGATAGAACTGGGGGAGTACAGATTAATTTTTCAATTTGGAGGAAATTTTTACACATTATGGCAATGCTTCCACCATGCTTGTTCAGCCTATCTTGTCGAATAACATTATAATGACTAGTAAGAATGTCCTCATCTTTAATGTGGGTTTTTAGTCAAGTTTCGGTAATATTTACTACATTAGAAGTGTAGGTAGCTAGGGCTACATGAAATTCACAAATTATTTGTGATGCTTCTGAGGGTAAAATTAGTTATGAGGAAGTCTGAATTAGAATTTTTTATGGGAGGAAGGTGGAGGGTATTATTAGCAGGTGTTGTGGGTGTTATTGGGTGGGGTGGAAGTAGCTGTGTGGGCCCTGGGTTAGGATATATGTCAGCCTGGAGTTTGATTTCTGTTAGTGAATGTAGAAGAAGAAAGAGTTTTAGCTTGGATATTAGCTGATGAAAGATATCTGGATAGGAAGGAAGGTTGGGGGTATGGACATATTTATAGTGGAAGAGTAATATATTAGAGTTAGCGTAGCAGTTAGAACAGATTGAGTACTGTGAGATCATTTGGGAAGGACTACCCCCTTGCTTATTTGATTTCAGACACTCCTACCAGTCCTATCTCATCAGCTCTATCGACTGTGCACAGATAGAGAATTTGGGAAGGACAAACCCCGTAGTTTCTTGGTCTTGCTCTGTTTCCTCCCTCTCCACTATAAAAAAATATTTATACATTATTCAGCTGCTCTTACTGTAATTGTCTTCTACCTTCTTTATTACCTTAGTTTGCTGTTCTGTGCACTCTTAAGTGTTCAAGTGCTCTTTTTCTGCACTTATTACTGCTTGTTAGTAGACTGATTAAATTTGTCTGCTGTTCTAAGCATCTTAGTTTTGGTTTTAGCACTTGTGCTTCAGGCTAGTTATTTTACATGTAGGGTTTTTGTGGACAGACCTTTATCAAACCCTGCTCTCCATAAGTCTGCCAAGTATTCAGAACACTATGTCTGGACAATTCCCATCTGTTTCCCCTACCAGCCTGGTCGACATGGGCATACTGAAACAGTGTAGCAACTGCCTCATGTTCACAGACAATCCCCTTCTCCTGGCACATAATTCTTCTACTTGCAAGAGCTGCATCTACATCAGTAAGCTATGCTCTATCACACCACAGTCAGTACTCCTAACAAAGAGGAGATTCCCAGCACAAACACCACATCACAGAGTCACATACCCACCTATGGAGGGGTCCTCAACAAAAACTTGCCTAAACAACAGAGACCTCCAAAACACACTCACAAACATGCCACACACAACACCAATCACATCACACACAGTAGTCAACACACCAGTGTCTCACAAGCACAGCCCATTAGGCATAACAATAAACCAATGCAGCTCATAAGGTATATCAATAAACCAAACATACTAGTCATTGGCAACTCAGTAGTGAGACACACTGATGTCCCCCTCACCAGGTTCAACAAGTAGAGCGTCGCGGTCAGTTGTTTTTCAGGTGCTAGAATCCGCCACATCACGCACGCACTTAAGTCTCTCCATAACAGGTACAAATATGACTCTGTCATTGTCCATGTTGGTGTGAATGACTTGAGACATACCTCCCTGGACTATATGAAGAGAGATATGATTGAGCTCTCAGAGTACATGCTCCAGGCAGGTATGACCCTATCCCTAAGCAGCATCTTACCTTAACCAAGAATGATACAATACCAATAAAAAATTATTGACTTCAACAATTGGCTTAGTTTCTGGTGTCTTTCCAAGGGGATCCAGTATCTGTCTGCCTGGGATGACATGGTTGACAGATCTCGATGCTTGGCCAGAGATGGCCTCCACCTCTCACCCCTGGGGTTCTGGATCTTGGCCAAGGCTCTTGTCTTCCCCATTGTGCCTTTTTTAGGCTATGTCCCAAAGACAAATCTTCCAAGGTAAAAGATCTGTCAAAAGGCAAAGTGAAGGTCATGCTGCTCAATGCTAGGAGCCTTAACCTGATAATGCACTCACTGGAGGCTTTCCTCACACTGGAAGATGACGATGTCTGTGCAGTCACAGAAAGTTTGTTCAGGGCTGTGGAGAGCCCCCCTGCCTTACCAGGCTATACCTAATTCCAAACTTTCTGATCCCAAAATGAGGTTGGAAAGACTAAGGGTGGTGGAGTCTCAATCTTCATTAAAGCCAGGCACACCTTCATACTGGTTTACCAGCATTTGAAGCGAGAAAAATCAGTTGAAACTCCGTAAATACACACCAAGTAAGCGAAAGGAGCAGAGCAGTCCTACAATAAACCATACAAGAATGAATTAACATATCACAAATTTTATTTTCGTAGAAACGTTTTCGTCTCACCAACACGGGAAACTTCTTCAGAAAGTAAATATTAAAACATACAAACCAAGTTGCACTTGAGTTTTAAAAGAATCAAAAGGTTTTGCCCAAAAGCAATTCCGTACTCCTAACCAATCAAAAGTTCTAACGAAATTTAAAGAACTATCAGCTGTAAATGCTTAATCAGACTTGTCTAAACAATTCAAGTAAAATACATATGCAAGGGTAATACCAACAAATCAACATAAATCATCATCAAGCAATACATACAATATTAAATGAAGTATAAAATATAACACATAATATGGAATAAGTTGAAATAAAATAAAATAAAATAAAATGTGAAACCAGTGTCTCGCTATTCACTGAAGGTGCTAAGCTCCAATGAATGCAATAATCACAGGACTTGTATTTAAAGTCATCGTATGAATTGTCAGCATGTAATAGACATTAAAAATATATATATATTTGTTTGTTTTAATAGCTCCAATAGAACATACAAAACATTTAACTATTTTTATATATATACATTGTATTCTATATTAAATATTAATTACGCGTCCTGAGACAAAGATACTTTTATCTCAGGACGCTCCTCAATTTCAATATACATGAAATATTACAATTATCATTAAGTCCTGGCATACTGAAGGCATTCAGTAATAGCTGCCACTCCAATTCACGACATTCTAGTTGGATAGAAATAGGGCCACCTCTAATATCCTGTCCTACCTGATCTATAGCTAAGAACTGAAAACTATGATTAGGATTACCATTTATATGTTTAGCCAGAGCATTATCACACTTATTTTTGGAAATAGCATAGATATGCTCGTAGATCCTATCTCGAAATCTGCGATCAGTCTTCCCCACATAGAAAGCGTTACAAAATTTACACATAGCTAAGTAAACTAAACTTTTTGAATTACAATCAAGTTTATGTTTAATAAAAAAATTTTTATTGATTACCTCAAAATGATTACTTCTTGTTGTATGTTTACACATACTACAAGCACCACATGGGGAAAAACCATTGGGTCTATTATTGGACCCAGATAGTTTACATTCCAGCAGACTTTTTAAATTCGGACCTCTCCTATAAATGATAACTGGTGATGGACCAATTTTCTCTATTAGTGAGCTATCCCTAGAAAACAGATGCCAGTTCTTCCATAATAGAAATTTTATTGACTCACTGTCATTGTTAAAAGACGTAATAAAACTATATCTATAACTATGACTAATATCTGTTTGTATTGTCGTCAAACTAGTTCTATTAACTAAACTAGATCTGTCATTAAAGGGGTAAATGTCATTATTTTCCTCAGACACTAAAGTCTGTACTAAATAGGGACTCCTAGAGTCAAGGAGAATGGGTTTTAATATACCCAACTCTCGTTTATTCCTTACTTCTAAAATTAGTTCTTGTATAAGATGGACCGGATAACCCCTTTTAGCAAACATTCTTTCCAATAGAACACATTCTCCAAGGAAGTCATTATCTGTAGAACACATTCTGGCTGCTCATGACCAGTTGTCCCTTTACTATTGAGCGTTTCTGTTTGAAAGGATGTTGGCTGGAGAAATGCAAAAATGAATTACAGTATGTCGCCTTCCTGAAGATAGTAGAATAAAGTTTATTATCAGGGCCTCTGGTCAGTTTGACATCTAAGTAATCCATACAAGTTGTACCAAAATGGTGTGTAAATTTAATAAACATAGTTGTAGAGTTTAAATATTCAATGAACTCGTCAGCTTCCTTTTTATTGCCTCGGAAGATGACAAAAATGTCATCCAGAAATCTAGTGTAGTAAACCAGTAGTTTTGATATTTCTGGTTTGTCAAATATGAAACATTTCTCCCAATAGGCAACAAATATGTTTGCCAAACTTGCCCCACAAGGGGAGCCCATTGCTACCCCTTGTTTCTGTAAGAAGAACTGGTTGTTAAAAGTAAAAAAAATTATTAGTAAGAATAATATCTAATAGTTCTGTGACCACATAGATGTCGTTATCAGGGGCATTCATCTGTTTTAAAATTAAAGTAGTCCACTCTATTGCTTCCATATGTGGAATGGAAGTGTATAAGTCTACCACATCTATAGTCAATAAATTAGAGTAGTGATCTAAAGTTAAATTATTGAGACTCTCCAATAATGACCATGAATCTTTACAGATTTGTGGTATTCTTTTCAGATATTTTTGAAGAATGGAATCTACTAATTTTGCACTCGGGTAGGTTAGAGATGTTCTACCATCAATGAGAGGTCTCATTGGTGGGTTCAGGACATCTTTATGGATTTTAGGACTCCCGAACATAATTGGTACCTTTGGGAATGGGATATTAATATAATTATAAGTATCTAAGTCTATTTTAGATTCAATAAATAAATCCCTAAAGTAGCCTTTTACTCTCCTCTGTGCTACATTATATTCATTCAAGGAAGCTTTTACATAAGCTGTATTATGAAGTACTGTCTCCATTCTATTAATGTATTAGTTGGTATCGAAAACAACCTATTGTTGCCTATTGGGAGAAATGTTTCATATTTGACAGACCAGAAATATCATAACTACTGGTTTACTACACTAGATTTCTGGATGACATTTTTGTCATCTTCCGAGGCAATAAAAAGGAAGCTGACGAGTTCATTAAATATTTCAACTCTACAACTATGTTTTTTAAATTTACACACCATTTTGGTACAACTTGTATGGATTACTTAGATGTCAAACTGACCAGAGGCCCTGATAATAAGCTTTATTCTACTATCTTCAGGAAGGCGACATACTGTAATTCATTTTTGCATTTCTCCAGCCAACATCCTTTCAAACAGAAACGCTCAATAGTAAAGGGACAACTGGTCATGAGCAGCCAGAATGTGTTCTACAGATAATGACTTCCTTGGAGAATGTGTTCTATTGGAAAGAATGTTTGCTAAAAGGGGTTATCCGGTCCATCTTATACAAGAACTAATTTTAGAAGTAAGGAATAAACGAGAGTTGGGTTTATTAAAACCCATTCTCCTTGACTCTAGGAGTCCCTATTTAGTACAGACTTTAGTGTCTGAGGAAAATAATGACATTTACCCCTTTAATAACAGATCTAGTTTAGTTAATAGAACTAGTTTGACGACAATACAAACAGATATTAGTCATCATTATATATATAGTTTTATTACATCTTTTAGCAAAGACAGTGAGTCAATAAAATTTCTGTTACGGAAGAACTGGCATCTGTTTTCTAGGGATAGCTCACTAATAGAGAAAATTGGTCCATCACCAGTTATCATTTATAGGAGAGGTCCGAATTTAAAAAGTCTGCTGGAACGTAAACTATCTGGGTCCAATAATAGATCCAATGGTTTTTCCCCATGTGGTGCTTGTAGTATGTGTAAACATACAACAAGAAGTAATCATTTTGAGGTAATCAATAAAAATTTTTTTATTAAACATAAACTTGATTGTAATTCAAAAAGTTTAGTTTACTTAGCTATGTGTAAATTTTGTAACACTTTCTATGTGGGGAAGACTGATCGCAGATTTCGAGATAGGATCTACAAGCATATCTATGCTATTTCCAAAAATAAGTGTGATAATGCTCTGGCTAAACATATAAATGGTAATCCTGGTCATAGTTTTCAGTTCTTAGCTATAGATCAGGTAGGACAGGATATTAGAGGTGGCCCTATTTCTATCCAACTAGAATGTCGTGAATTGGAGTGGCAGCTATTACTGAATGCCTTCATTTTGCCAGGACTTAATGATAATTGTAATATTTCATGTATATTGAAATTGAGGAGCGTCCTGAGATAAAAGTATCTTTGTCTCAGGACGCGTAATTAATATTTAATATAGAATACAATGTATATATATATATAAAAATAGTTAAATGTTTTGTATGTTCTATTTGAGCTATTAAAACAAACAAATATATATATTTTTAATGTCTATTACATGCTGACAATTTATACGATGACTTTAAATACAAGTCCTGTGATTATTGCATTCATTGGAGCTTAGCACCTTCAGTGAATAGTGAGACACTGGTTTCACATTTTATTTTATTTTATTTCAACTTATTCCATATTTTGTGTTATATTTTATACTTCATTTAATATTGTATGTATTGCTTGATGATGATTTATGTTGATTTGTTGGTATTACCCTTACATATGTATTTTACTTGAATTGTTTAGACAAGTCCGATTAAGCATTTACAGCTGATAGTTCTTTAAATTTCATTAGAACTTTTGATTGGTTAGGAGTACGGAATTGCTTTTGGGCGGAACCTTTTGATTCTTTTAAAACTCAAGTGCAACTTGGTTTGTATGTTTTAATATTTACTTTCTGAAGAAGTTTCCCATGTTGGTGAGACAAAAACGTTTCTACGAAAATAAAATTTGTGATACGTTAATTCATTCTTGTATGGTTTATCGTTGGACTGCTCTGCTCCTTTCGCTTATTTGGTGTGGTTTACCAGCATAACAAACTGGAATTACTCCAGGCGCAACTGACAGTTGGCAAGACACCCATCCAAGTTATTGCCAGCTGTAGACCCCCCCTCCATGACTCAGAATACCCACTCCTCCTACCTGGACCTACTTGACTCCATCAAGGTACCCCCTAACACCCTGATCCTTGGTGACTTCAACAAACCCACCATAGACTGGGTAAACTATTCCTGCACTAATACACTCACCCAATGATTCCTTGACTTCATCAGTTCTAATGCACTAGACCAGCTTGTCTCATCCCCCACAAGGGATGATAACATACTGGACTTGGTTCTCACAAATATGGGTGCCTGCTGCACCACTCCCATAGTATGTTCTTCTCTGGTGAGATCAGATCATCAGTCTGTCTCATTCAAAGTTTCTATCCCACTCAACCCCTCCCCAGCTATAACCAGGCAAAAAAAAAACTTCTCAAAAGCTGACTACAACATCCTAAGGGAGGGTATCAGCAGCTTCATACCAACGTCCACCTCAGAGGATGCAGACAACTATGCTGGACAGTACACCAGCGCAGTATACAAGCACCTGTGCAACTGCATGGACTAAGCCATACCCAGTAGAACTAAAACCTGCTCCTCAAGGAAACACAAACCTGTCTGGTGGACATACTCTATCAACAGGCTTTACAACAAAAAGAAGAAACTGTTGTCCAAGGGTAAAAAGGAACAAATTCCAAATCAGAAAAACTCCCTCATCCACCTCAACAAGCAAATTAGATCACTAGTGAAAACCTCCAAAGCCAATTATGAGTTGAAACTAGCCTCGGAAACAAAGGGAAACCACAAGCCCTTCTTCAGTTATGTTAGGAACCTCTATGGCAAAGCCCAAGTTTCTTCCCAATTAGTACTTAATGGTACCACTTACACTTATCCTGCTGACTTAGCCAACCTGCTAGCTGATAGGTTCAGTGCAAACTTCACCCCCTCATTGCCCCTAAAGGTCCTGTCGACATCCCTGATACTTGTCCCACACGTCACATCTCCATAGATCAAGTGTCAAAGGCCCTATCCAAGGCAAAGAACACAGCTTCCATGGGACTTGATAGTATCCCTTGCTGTATTCTGCACCATCTTCAGCAAGAAATAGCTTCACCATTGAGCATCCTATTCAACCACAGCCTAATTACAGGCTTCATTCCAGCAGCGTGGAGAACAGCCATTGTCATCCCCTTGCACAAAGATGGTGCCACTACTGACCTGGGAAACTATTGCCCAATTAGCTTGACAAGTCTGATCTGTAAAGCCATGGAGTGTATTATTATGGATCTCATAAACAAGGAAATAGGCAATCTCCAAGCACTTGACCCCACCCAATTTGGATTCGTCAGGGGCAGATCTTACCTATTGAACCTAGTTGACTTCTTTGAGACTGTCACCAAGGCCCTGGATGAGGGAAAGTCAGTACATACAGCTTACCTTGACCTGGCCAAAGCCGTTGACACAATCCCCCACTCAGGCATCATTGAAAAGCTAACACAACTTGGTGTTAATCCCCATCTCATCAGATGGGTGGCCAACTGGCTCACAGATAGGACCCACAAGGTCAAAATAGGTGCCACCACCTCTGACAACAGACCTGTCACTAGTGGTGTTCCCCAGGAATCTGTCCTGGGACCCCTACTGTTTGGCTTGTACTTCTCAGAGGTCCAAGAAAAGACAAAGGGCCTATGGCTGACCAAGTTTGCGGATGACTGTAAGGTGGGTGCTGTCACTGACTCCCCAAATGATGTTAATACACTGCAAGAGGGCCTCACAGCTACAAATAACTGGTGCCAAAGTCACGGCCTTAAATTAAATGCAAAAAAAAGTATTATCGTACCATTTGACAAAAACACAGCACCTACTGACTACCACATCAACGGCAGCCCCCTAAGCACACAACCTGTGGTGAGAGACCTGGGTGCTCAGGCTGACAACAATCTCACATTCAACCATCATGTGGCAGCTGTGGTCAGAAAAGCCTTTTGCTTGGTTCATCTGATAAGTAAAGGGATTGCATCCAGAAAAAAGGAGGTTATTACCTTTCTGTACTCATCCCTCATTAGACCTATAATTGAGTATAACTCCCTGTTTGGTTTGTACCTCTCCAAACACCTGCACCAACTGGAAAGGCCACAGAAATACCTCACAAAAAGAATCCATGGCCTCCAACACCTGTCCTATGTGGACAGGCTCAAATCACTATCACTTTATTCGGTATCATACAGATTGCTCAGAGTTGGTCTGTGTCTCGCCGACAAGGTAATATCAGACCCTGCCCTACTAGATATGCTCAATATCCATAAGTCCAACTCCTCACACATTACCCACTTGATAGGCCTAAATCTAATATGCAACATCAACAAAACCTGCTGGAGAGACAGGTTTGTCTTCCAGAGGCTGCTCCATCTCTGGAATAGACTTCCCATACATGTCAGACAGAGTACCTCACTAACCCTCTTTGAGCACAACCTTGATGAATGGATGGGAAACCACAAATTTGTCCCAGGGGTTCCACCTTTGTCCCTCATTGACAGGGGTGAAAGGTGTTGACTGATGTCTCTTTTTTGGGGATAAACTTTTGGCTAGGCTTGTGAGGGCACCAGAGCCATTAGCCTAGTAACCTCCTATGATCCTATGAGATGTGAAAATGGATATTTGATTTTGTATGGGATGTAATAGTGGGGAATATAGCAGAGGGGTAGTGTGTTATGTTTGATGTGATGAAGGTAGTGGAGTGGGAGGCTAGGTAGAGGTAGTAGTGATAACTGACATAGTGAATAGTAAAGAAATAGGAGAAAAATATGGGTGGGTTGGTGTGTAAAGTTTAGCAGAGAGAGAAGTGTACAGAAAGTGATGTAGTAGGGGAGAGAGCATTGTGTGAGTGATAAAATAATGATTAGTGAGGTGGGAGGGGAGAAAGTGAAATAAATGATTGATTGTGAGTGTGTTGGATGAGGTAGCTGCAATAAGATAATGAGTTAGAAGGTGTAGTGTAGTGTAATTATAAATTTAAGGAAACTGGGCTGTGTGGGAATGGGGGCAGGGTAGAGAGCAGAGTGAGCCTGAGTGAAGCAATGGTAAACAGGTTGAGCCTAGCCCAGAGATATGCACACTCCAGAAACAATCAGTAAAAAAAAAATTAACAGAAAAAAGGCTTTGTACTGTTAATAGTAAAAAAAAATTTGTTGTGTACTACTATCAGGTAAGAAATGTCTTATTTATTTATTTATTTGCAGTTTGTTTGCCAGGATGGTCCATTGGGCCAAGAAGAACCTGTTTTCAATTGAGTCTTGGGGAAAAAAGCTCCACAATAACAAAAGTTATAAACAAGTAATTATATAACAGTAAATACAGAAGCACAACTAAAATCATAGTATTTACAGATACAGTATGAAACAAACAATCAAGGTTAAGAAAAATAAGAATTGTTGTAAATTCTTGTTAGTACTTTATGAGGAAAAGAATAGGACTCTGGAGTACCTGAGATGTCTGAGGTATAGAGAGGAGAAGAGGTTATGTGGGATGGGTGCAGGAGCATTCCCAGAGAGATGTTAGGTGTGAGTGCAGTGAGGTTTTGAAGGAAGAGTGACTAGAAATGGTACGGATGGATAGTGGTAGGGAGTTCCACTGAAGTGCAAGTGCTAAGTATAGGAGATTTTTGCCAGGGGGGGTGGGTAGGTTTATGCAATTCTATCAAGTTTTGATTGCTGGATCTTAAGAATCTTTCTGGAAGGTGCATTTTAAGGGATGAAGATAGGGAGGGACAGAGGGAGGGACTAAAATGAGTTTGTGAGCATGAGTGAGTTGAATGTAGGTGAGATACTTGGGTAGCTCTAACCAATTTAGTTTGTGTAGGGCGACACAGTGATGGGTAGAAGAATTGTGGCTTGTGTCAAACTTGGCAAACTTATTATAACAGGAGGAGAGTTTTGACTTAAGTGTGGATTGTAGGTTAATTAGATGTGGGGCACCATGTACGAGAGAAGGGATGAGGAATGTGGTAGAGAGAGTGAACCTAGTAGAGGGAGTGAGGTAGCGACAATGGCGGTAGAGCATACCAAGTTTCTGGTGTTTTTTTTAATGTGTATTTGTATGTGGGAGGTGAATTTAAGCTGATCATGAATGAGGACACTTAATAGTTTGGCCTCAGGTACAACTTCTAGAGTTGCATTGTTGTGGCTGGTGATACAGAATGTGTTTTTATTTATAGTGGTTGTTTTAGAAGGGGTGAATAACATACACTTGTTTTTGAGGCATTGAGTGCTGAGTGATTGTCTTTCATCCACTGTTCAGTGGTAGAAAAAGCATCTTGGGTTAGTTTTTGGAGAGTGGGGATAGAGGTGGCAGAACAGATTATAGTTGAATCGTCTGCATATTGGATAAGATTTGTGTTAGTGACTGAGTGGTGAAAATCATTTATGAAAATATTAAACAGGAGGGGACCCATTATGGAGCCTTGTGGTATACCAGTGGGTGTGCTGAGGAATGGGGAGGTGGCTTTTTTCCATTTAACTGCTTGTTGCCTATTTGAGAGGTAACTAGAGAACCAGTTAAGAGAGGAAAGAGATGGGTTTAGATTACAGAGTTTAGCTAGGAGAAGGTTATGAAAGATGGTGTCGAAGGCTTTAGAGAGGTCCAGTAAGAGTGTAGATACAATATATCCAGAGTCACGGGCTTTGTTGACAGTTTTGAGGAAGAACAGAAGAGCCGTGGTTGTGCTGTGGCCTGGTCTGAAACCATGCTGCGTGGGAGTTAGTAAGTGATTGTGTATGAGATAGGGTAGGAGTTGTAAATGGATGCATTTCTCAAGAACTCTGAAGATGAGGGATAAGACTGCGATGGGGCAGAAATTTGTGATACTATTGTTGTTGCCCCCTTTGTGAAGGGGTAAGACAAAGGCCATTTTCCAAAGTTGGGGTACATAGCCTTCATGGATAGAACAGCTGATTAAAATGGAGATGGGGGAAGGCAATGGATTTGGCGGCTATACTAAGAAAGTATGAGGGAATGTTATCGGTGGCATTGGAGCAGGGTTTCAGTTTTTGGAGAAGTTTTTTTATGGTAAATGTGGGAATGGGTTTTATAGAGAAAGAAGGAGGTTGAGAAGTGGATATATTTGAGAGTGAAGGGGAAGGGGAGGATAGGCGAGGGGTTGTAATAGTAGTATTGTGAGTGAAGGATGAGGTAAGTTTGCTAACTGAGTTGATGAAGAAAGAATTGAATTGAGTGGCCAGATCTATGTCTAGAGTATTGAGGTCAGGACAAGGGTTTTCTTTTTGCCAGGATTGAGGAGGGTGGAGATTCCATTCCAGAATTTTCTAGGATTTGTTTTATGGCTAGTTTGTAATATGGAGAAATAAGCTTTGTGGTCTGCTATGTTAAGCTTTTTGACTTTGTTGCGGAGCACTTTGTATTTATTAAGGGTGGAGGGGGTCTTATTTTTCTGGTGGCGTACCCAAGCTTTGTCTCTAAGGTGCATGGCAGCTAGTGTGTCCTTGGTTAGCCATGAGACAGTTTTGCTTTTTATTCTTTTAGTTTTTAGAGGGGCATGTGAATCTAGGAGGTTTAAGAATGTAGAGTTGAAGTAGGATATGGCATTATCTAGGGGGAGAGTTTTCAGAGGGCTCCAGTTTTTTGATTTTAGTGAGGTCGAGAAGGTACTGGGATTAAATTTCTTTAGGGAATGAGTGGAAATGTAGTTATGAGATATTTGTAAGGGGGAGGGAAGGCGGTGGGTAAATGTGGGGAGGTGGTCACTGAGGGAGCTAGGAAGTGTGCCACTATTGGAGAAACAATGAGGATGAGTAATTAAGACCCAATTGAGGATACTACCAGTGGAGAGGTTTTTAGAGGATCTAGTAATAGAATTGATAAGCTGAGAGAAATTATAAAGGTTAATGTTTATGGAGTTTGTGGGAGACTGAATGGAGGACCAATTTATGTTCATGTCACCTAAGATTACTGTTTCATTACTAATATTGGTGGAAAGCCAGGAGAGAATATCTTCAAGTAGAGAGTTGTTGTCCCCAGGGGGAATGTATAGAGAAGCTAGGCATATGTATTTGTGTTTGTTTAGTTGAAGTAGGGCCAAGACTATTTCAGCATTGTTGAACTGGGGAATAGGTTTAGAATAAGGGGTAATAGATAGGGAGGATGAGTATAGGAGAGCTACTCCTCCACCTTTTCTGTGGATTCTATCTTTTCTGATGACATTTTAGTTGGGGGTGTTATTTCTGAGTCCTTTATGTGAGGTTTTAACCAGGTTTCAGAAACAGACAGGATATCTGGTTGATTGCAGAGAAGCCAGGAGTGGAGGTTGGGGATTTTGTTGGTTATGCTTTGGGCATTTAGAGAAGTGAATAGGATGGGTTTGAATGTTGAGGAGGGGTTAAGGGGGGGCTGGGTTAGGGTGTATGTCACCAGAGAGAAGGATAGTAGTTACCTGGTGAATTAGGCTGAGGAGGTGCTTGGAGAGCTTATTATCAGAGTGGAGTGTTGTGAGATTTGTAAGGGTATGGCAGTTTGTAGAGGGAGCAGAGTGCTTATAAGGAGAAATGAGTTTGTAGGGAAATAGTAGATGGTTTTTGATGGGATAAAGGTGGGGGATATAAGGATTGATGGGTGTGAGGATGGTTTGGGAAGTTGGTAGGTAGTGTGAATGGTTGGTGTAAAGGGGCTAGGTGAGATAGTACAAATATGATAAGGTGAGAAGAAGGAGTATTTGAAATGAGAAGGAGGAAGGTTGATGAGGCATGGTGAGATCTGCAATAGTTGGAGAGTGGATATGATACAGAATAGATGGAGAGGTAGGTTGGGTGGAGTAATGTGACAGAATAGATGGAGAGGTAGTTTAGGTGGAGTAATGTGGGAGAGGTGAGCGAGGAGAGTAGTGATAGGTAGGGGTGGGTTGTGAGAAAGATTGATTGGCTGGTGTTGGGATGGTTGGATTGGATGGTTAGGGAGTGGGTGTGGTTATGTGGAATATAAGTGTAGAGGTGCTGGGGGTGGGTGGGAAGCAGAGTGAGCCCTTAGGGCGAATGGAGTGGATAGAGGCAAGGAGAAGAGGATTTCCTCAACAGACAATCACTGATAATGAGAATAGGCAAAAGAGCCTGTGTCAGGTCAGGTATGGGTGTACTGGG
Source organism: Protopterus annectens (assembly GCF_019279795.1). Taxonomy (NCBI): domain Eukaryota; kingdom Metazoa; phylum Chordata; order Ceratodontiformes; family Protopteridae; genus Protopterus; species Protopterus annectens. The sequence goes on along the minus strand of NC_056728.1, from coordinate 62,488,253 downwards.
ATGCAGCTATGAGCTTATTTTAAAACTAAGAGCCAAAATATTGAGGAGAATCACTAGAAATGTTATAGTTTCAAACACGGACTGGTCTATAAGGATATATGGCCAAATAAGAGGAAGGATAATACTGCTACCTAGTGACCAAAGAAATAATCGCAACCGGGTTGAGGAGAAGAGTAGGAGTTACAGGGGGAAGGAAACTGCTGCATGCTGCTAGCTACGCTTGGAGGGGCACCACACCAAGCAGAATTATTTCACAAACACAGTAGGTAAGACACATACACTTTAAGGTCTTTGGGCAGTGGCACGTTACGTCTGCAGAACACTTGAGTAGGATTCCAGTTGGCTTAATGTCAGAGGTGGTAAGTCTGGCCAATACTGTGGAGGAACACCTTGGGAGGTGGGAGATGCAAGACTGGGCAGGCTGTAAGGGAGAAAGAGGTCTACTATTAGTATTCTCACTACTGAGAGGGGGGAAAGGAGAAGATCAGGAAAGCATCTTGGAAGTGTAGGGGAGATAGTGGGAGAGGCCAGAGGGAAGGGCTAGCATAAGAGTGGAGGTGAGCAGGAAGAGAGAGACCTGTGAGAAGAAGGAGAGAGCACCAGGAGATATTCAATAACAAATTCAATAAACGACATAAGGCAGCAGCAGGGATGTTAGTGAGAGAGAAAAAAAAACACACCATCAGTTTAAGCACATAAGATTCACAGCGATAAAAAGGTAGCACAAAGTAAAGCAGGAGCAATTTGAGTACAAGTGTATGCAGCAGTTAAAAATGCATTTCAACAGTACGAAGTAAGCACAAATGTGTAAGCCAACAGCACAGATCATGTCGACAAGACACAGCAGCAGCTACACGTAGTTGCCGTATAAAGAAAATGCACCAATGGCTCAATATAATAAGGCACCTGAGTGCTGTGACTATATTATCTGGTATATTTCCATGCCCAAAACTTTAGAAACAGAGGCAGACATTATACACTACCTACTGGATATCTGGACTTAATTGCTATTTCCAAAGTGGTTTGAAACATTTAAAGCCCAGGGGAGTAGTTAGCGGTAGTCTGAGCTCGCAAGCTTCTTTAGACTCATGCAAGTCTAGTAACATGAGTACACTCTAACTACACATACTCGCGGTGCGAGTCATGGAGGTTCAATAAAATATACAGCAGGACTAATTTGCAGCAATGAATTAGTTCATTACATCAGTCATGCTTTAGTTGTTTTAACATGAGTATAATTATAAGAGTACACTCTAACTAGTGCAAATACAAATCACAGTGCACTCTAACTAGTGTAAATACAAATCACAGTGCACTCTAACTATGTAAATACAAATAACAGTGCACTCTAACTATGTAAATACAAATCACAGTGCACTCTAACTATGTAAATATAAATCACAGTGCACTCTAGTGTAAATACAAATCACAGTGCACTTTATGTAAATACAAATCACAGTGCACTCTAACTAGTGTAAATAAAAATCACAGTGCACTCTAACTATGTAAATACAAATCACAGTGCACTCTATGTAAATACAAATCACAGTGCACACTAACTAGTGTAAATACAAGTCACAGTGCACTCTAACTATGTAAATACAAATCACAGTGCACTCTAACTATGTAAATACAAATCACAGTGCACTCTAGTGTAAATACAAATCACAGTGCACTCTATGTAAATACAAATCACAGTGTACTCTAACTAGTGTAAATACAAATCACAGTGCACTCTATGTAAATACAAATCACAGTGCACACTAACTAGTGTAAATACAAGTCACAGTGCACTCTAACTATGTAAATACAAATCACAGTGCGAGCCAAGGAGGTTCAATAACAAAATACAGCAGGAATAATGAGCAGCAATAAAGTTATTTGTTCTAGCCCACAGCATCAGGATAGCAATAAATGGATGAATAGACCAGGCGTTCATTTATCAGATGCCTCGGAGTTCCTTTTGTAATCGTGGTGAGCTAGTGTAGGTGGCAGAAAGCTGCTTGCTTTAGCACAAGCCCCTGTACACATGCATTTGAAGTTTATTGTCTGTTTAGTTTAATAAATACAAATAAAAGCAGGTTATTCTGAGGCACTTATCAATGGGTGATGCTAGCAGCCTACAATGGCACAGGACAGGTATTGCTGGGAATGCTTTTTTTAAAATATGGTGCCACAGGTAGTGGGATCACTATATCGATATGGGGGTGGGGAGAAGGCAGTTGGGAGGCTAAAGGAGAAGGGGGGAACAGGGACACAGTGCTGTGACAGAATGGGACAGGGAAGGGGAGGGACAAGGAATACAGGCAGGGAAGGAGGGAAGACTACTGCAGGTTGAATAGTCCAGCATTTAATAGACCTAAATTTGTTGAAACTAACAGAGAGTCTTTTAAGAATGGGGGGGGCTCCTTTCTGCCGAGCTACTTTACAGAGTACTGACTTGCTACAGAGTAGATAATTCCTTACATAAGTATATTTTAAAACTTAAAACTAAGCCAACATACTTTGCAGATAAAAAGACAGACAATGCGAGGTGAGAGCAGAGCTGTATGTTGAGTGATTTTCATTGCAATCAGTTCTTCAGTATGCAGGACTTTAAACAGTACACTGGCAGTATGTAGAGGAAAAAATAAAGCTTGGCTGATAGCTGAGGAGAGAAAAAAAAAAAAAAAACAAAATAGAAATTGTTACCAGTTATGTTGTTTAGCACATGAAAGATAGATGGAGGTATTTTAGAGTGGACAGGAAGAGGAGCTCAAACAATATATACACAAACTGTTGAGACTTCCACATTAGCATTCACTCTAGCACAGTAGCACAGATGCAATGTTACAAAAATTTAGATTTAAAATGTTGCTAAAGTTAACAATAAAAATACTCAGAAAAAACATAGTTAATATAGTTATGTAACAGGGTAAATTTGTTACATTCCTCTGAACATAGCAGAACACATGGCCACAGCTAGACAGCAGGCTATTATAGCTGCTGCAGTGAGCATTATTTACTAAAGCATAAAAAGAAAAAAAATAAGAAGTCACTAAGAGATGGTATTAACCAATAGATAAAGCACACAGCAAGATAGCTTAGTCCATGGTAGCACAGCTAAAACTACCGTAATTGAAACAGGCATAAAGTATACAGTATAGCGTTTACATTAGGGAGTTTGGTACTTACGTATTATCGCAACCACATTTCCGCAATGCCATAATTTGTTATGTTTGTGTGAAAACACCTATGTTTACCTTAAAAGGGGTGTGTAAACAAGTAAGTGTTACTGTGTCCCAGTGAGTATGAGGCAGCAAGAGGAATAATGTTAACATTTTGTACTCATCCCTGGTGCGCTTCATGTCTTCTGTGAACTCCACAGTGGCACCCACCTTTAGAAATCCTGCATTCCGGATTACGGATCATAACTCATTGGAGTGTATGGGATTGGATGTATACTTCCAGTTAAGGAAAAAAGTGTTTCACTGTTTTTAAAGCCAGTAAAGCACTTAGTAAGTTCGGTTTCATAGACGGCGACTAAAAATATCATTACAGAAAAACGTCAGTGAGTAATTTCTGTAAACCTCCCCAAAGAGAACTCAGACTTAAGAGTGAATTAACGTACCTTCTGAGAGACCAGACTGTAACAGGGATGTGTGACAACTGATCAGATACCTGCAAAAGGAGCTTTCAAAGTAAGTGAGTCACTTTATCTGAATGAGCCATGTTCCCCAGTCTTTGTCTTGTTGGAAACGTGGTGACTTTCAGCATTTGTAACATTAAGGACTGAGAAGCAGTAGCCAGGTGTATAGTTTGGGAAAGGACGCTACTAGGGAAGAGAAATTTTTCTGTTATTCCTCTTCCTGTGTGAAAAGCAATCTGAAACAATACTACTTAACACTACACACCCCTTGTTAGGTTTACAGACATGGTTTCTTGAAAACTTTACAAATTATGGGGCTTCGGAAATATGGTTGCGATAATACGTAAGTACCGTGAGTTTTAAAAACACAGAGCTAGCATGTAATCAACACGTCTAAGTAGCTGTAATCCAAAAATATGAAAAACAAGTAAAGAACTCATAGAGCAAGCTGAGGGAACACAGTTAAGGAGTCATCAGCAAGGAAGAAGCAGTTTGAAAATGGAGCCTGGAGTCCCAGTACATAATATTACCTCCTGCAAAGGTCCGATAGGTGTTTAACAAATAAACAGTCTCACTGTATTGCACGGTTCTAATTTTAAGTGCTTAAAACTGGTGGTAAACTGATCATATGTGAGACAGTAGCCAGTACGTACGTACGTATACACACACACACACACACACACACACACACACACACACACACACACACACACACACACACACACACACATCCTGAGAATTGATTGCATCAGTTGCATGAGGATAGGTTATTAGCTAGGACATCAAGGAATGTCCCCTTTTTCTTCTTGAGGAAGAAGTGTTTCCCAACTCGTACACTAGTTGCGGTGACTGATACTGGACAGAATGGTGTTACTACTACTACAAAGTGGTGAGAGTCTGTAGTGGAGGTCACGGAGTTGTGTGAATGGTAATTTTTTGCCAGAAAAAGATTTGCAATTCCAGTCTCCTGGAAAAGACTGAGTAAGGTGCTGCTGATTTTGAAAATACATTTATCAAGATAATGGCAGACACAGAAGAGCAGTGATCTCCCATCACATAGACGAATGCCACAAAAAATGAATTCTCATCACAGAAAGACATTAACAGTGGAATGATGTGAAAGAATAGAGAAAGTAGATTGGAGTTTTGTTAAGGAATGCGGAGAATACTGAGACAGCTGAACCAATGGCGATGGAGAATGAACATATGTCATCAGATAGGCGTGGCCTAAGAAAGAGTGCTGTTTACATGTGGGACTGGCAAGACACTCTCCCTTCCTCCCTCTCCAGTATGTACTGGAATTTGAAAGTATTTCTGCTCAAAACCACTGAATGTCTAGGCAAAAGATGTGTTTGCTCTTATTTGTATTGAAAGAGAAAAACATTTGACATTTCATATAAATCTGTACAGAATCATTTTGTTCAGAAATTCAAGATATAGTGGCATGAAGTACATAAGTGTTTATATAACTGTTTAAGCCATTTGTAGAACATATAATAAATATGGGCTGAGTGAGATCATTAAGGCCAGCATTACTGTACACTGATTAACAAAGGAAGTGTGAGATGCTGGGTGGTGTGGACATGAAAATGGGAGGCTCAAGAACCGAGACCAAATAAGAGACATAGACCAAAACTGTTAATCATTCTGCAGCTATGATGTATAGAGAGTATTAATGGGGAATTCTATAGTATGCATGGCAGCCAAAGGGATGTTGCAAGTGTGGAGAGCAGATTACTGTAGCATGGCATGTAATGTGGAAGATGTAAGAACTGTTTTGGGTATTAACATTCTAGTAAAAGCTTAATTTAAAACAAGTAAATTTGTGTTGTATGGAGAAGTGGGGCATGAGTACAAGGAATACCCCTGGGGACAGGAACAGGAAAAAAGTGTTACTGTGTTAAATTACAAACAGATGATGCCGAAAAATAATCTGATGATGATAGCGATGAGGGAGACATTTCCTTAAAAGAAAGGTCAGCTGAATAAAGAGACAATATTGATCATCAATGCCATAAAATAGAACATAATGCAGAAAAAGATAGTAAAAAAGGATTTATGAAACATAGTCATCAAATGGAATGTCAAAAGACAAATATAAAAAGTTACCACAAGGTGTGCACATATCGGTAACCTTTTTAAATTCAGAGATAGCCCTAATATGATGCTTTAGCACAAAGATGTACAGCACTACGTCAAGCTGAGGCCATGCGACATGCAAATGAGGCAATACAGAAAGAGGCATATCCTAATTAGCCATGTGCTCCCCCCAAATGCCCTGAAAGACATCTACAGGCAGAGCAATGTATAGACTCGCTCAGCTGTGTAAATTAGCATGGCCACCCTTAACAAGTTGTAATAGTAGATTCAAGGTGGTATTGCTTGTTTAAACCATAACTTAGCAAGTTAAAACAACCAACTTGAATCCTGTTTTCTAATTTCTAATAAGAATGCAAAGTGATCTTTGACATGGATCTTGCATAACAAGTTGTAACAATGGTCTATTTTATTAATTTGTATGCTGATATCGAGCAATCATTCCTGTACAACTAGTTTTCCTTTTTTGTTGCTGATTTTTTTCTCCATTAAAAATAAAGGTGAATAACTAGAAGGGTCATAAAATATATTATATGCAGTGTGAGAATATTTCCAAATGATATTTTGAAATAATGACCTAGGAATTTATAGGTTCATAGGTAGGTACTAGGCTATCGGCCCTGGGGCCTGTGCAAGCCCAGCCAAAAAGGTACCCTGGCTTTTGCCACCCAAGAAAATTATTTTCCTGTGCCACTATCGAGCAGAGCCACAAAGGTGACACCCGGGGTGAATTTCCTATTTCCCATCCGATCATCAAGATTTTTTTTGAAGAGTGCTAATGAGGAGCTTTGTTTGATATAGATAGGTAGTTTATTCCAGAGTATGGGAAGTCTCTGGGACAGGAATCTATCCCTCTGGTATGTTCTGTTTATTATGGTGACAAGGTTTAGGTCCCTAGACCGTGTATCATGGAGGGATTGAGATTTCTTTAAGTGGAGCATGTCCAACAGCTCTGGGTTTGACATAGCTTTGTATGTTAGGCAGAGATCACCTCTGAGTAAGCGATATGCAACGGAGAAAAGCTGGAGTTTTTTGAGACGGTATGTGTAGGGCATCTGTTTGAGGCCAGTAATCCTCTTCATGAGGTATTTCTGTGGCCTTTCCAGTTGTTGTAGATGTCTTGTGAGGTATATATCAAAAGTGGCGTTGTACTCTATAATGGGTCTAATGAGTGATGAGTAGAGGGGAACAATTACCTCTTTTTTTCTGGATGAGAAACCTTTTGTGATGAGGTGTGCCATGTAGAAGGATTTCCTGACTACTGTGGCGATGTGATTATCAAAGTAGAGACTACTGTCCACCTGTGTCCCATGGCCTCTTATCACTCTTTCGGTGTTAAGTATACTACCGCCTATATTGTAGTTCATGGGTACAGAGTTTTTACCAAAGGGGATGACAATGCACTTTTTGGCATTGAGCTTGATGCCATGGCTTTGACACCGGGCATCTGTCTCAGTGAGGCCCTTTTGTAGGATGGCCACATCATTAGGATTTTCGATTATGGCTCCTAGTTTGCAGTCATCTGCGAACTTCATTAGCCAAAGACCTTCTGTGTTAGCCTGTACTTCAGAGAAGTAGATACCAAACAGGAGAGGACCCAGGACTGAACCCTGTGGTACTCCACTTGTCACTGGTCTGAAGTCGGATTTGCAGTTTGCTATTTTCACAGTGTGGGTTATGTCAGTGAGCCAGTTGGCAACCCATCTTGTGACATAGGGATTTATACCTAGTTTAGTGAGTTTATCTATAATTCCAGAGTGGGGGATGGTGTCAAAAGCCTTGGCAAGCTCTAGATAGGCTGTGTGAACTGCCTTACCGTCATCTACGGCTTTGGTGACTGCTTCAAAGAAGTCTATCAGATTTAGGAGACATGATCTGCCTTTTACAATCCCAAACTGGGTGGGGTCCAGAGTTTGGAGATTACCAATGTCTTTGTTTATAAGTTCCATGATGATACATTCTATGGCCTTGCAGACCAGGCTCGTCAGGCTAATGGGGTGGTAGTTCCCAGGGTCCGTGGTGGCTCCCCCCTTGTGGAGTGGGATAACCATAGCTGTGCACCATTCAGCAGGCACAAAGCCTGAGGTGAGGCTATGATTGAACATGGTACTTAGGTGGGGTGCCAGTTCGTTCTGTAGTTCATGTAGAACGCAGCCTGATATGTTGTCTGGTCCCATGGATGCTGTGTTTTTGGCTTTGGAGAGTGTGGTTTTTACCTGTGCAGCCATAATTACAGGAACTTTGCATTCTTCTGGTATAGAGATGGTCTCTTTAGGGGGTGAGAAGAGGGATAAAGTTAGCACTGAACCTATCTGTCAGGATGTTGGCAATATCAGTTGGGTCTGTATATTTAGTGCCATTGTGCTGTAATTCAGAGCAGATCTGAGTGTTGCCATTGAGATTCTTGACATAGCTATAGAATGCTTTGTGGTTGTCTTTAGAATCAGTGGCAATTTTTTTTTGTAACTAGCTTTGAAGGATTTTATTAGGGGTCACAGCTTCTTACTGAGGCTGACCAGGGAGCTCCTCCACTCATGGGATTTTACTCTCTTTTGCAACAGTTTCTTCCTTCTGTTGTACAGTTTGTTTATGGCAGGGGACCACCAGATTGGCTTCTTTTTTTGGAGGATAGCGTCTTGGTTCTGTTTGGGATAGCACGATTCATGCACTCGTATAAGTGCTTATAGAGTACAATTGTGTAGGATTCAGTAGTCATAACTGTATTGTCCATCTGCATGGGTGCCATGAAGTTCACCACTTCTGTCTTAAGAAGCATGAAGTTGGCTTTGGAGAATTTTTTTACCATGGTTTCCTTAATGGGGGTGGGGGCAGGATGTGGATATCTAGGGTAATTAACTTATGGTTGGATCGGACCAATGAGGCGTTGACTTCAGGTGTGGAACACCGGTCACTCATGTTGGTAATGACTAGATCTAGGATATTGTTGCCCCTGGTGGGGCTGTGGATAAGTTGATCCAGGGCATTGGAGTTTATGAATTCCAGAAAGCGTTGCACGAAGGAGTTGGTACATGAGTAGTTTTCCCAGTTAATGGTTGGGTAGTTGAAATCGCCCATTATTAGGGTATTTGGTTGAACCCTAATATTTTCCAGTACATCAAGAAACGAGGAGTGGCAATCCTGGGGCATGGTGAGGGATCTGTAGCAAGCTACAATTTGGATTGCAGTTTGCCCTGAGTTAGTTGTACTTGGATAACCTTGGCTGCATTATGCTGAGCAACTAGCCTGGAGGTGTGGATATCCTTAAAGAATATGGACATACTTCTGCCTTTGGTGTTCTGGTCCAGGTTACATGGCCAAAAAGTGTGGTATGAGTTATAATCTGGTAGTGCAGGGGTGCTCTCTGTATCCTTGAACCAGGTCTCAGTCACTGCACAGACATCGATGTTCTCCATTTTAAGGAGTGCCTCGAGTGAGTGCATTTTGAGATTTAGACTTCTAGCATTGAGTAGCATCACTCTTAGTTTTTGCTTGCCTGTTCCTGTTACAGTGGTGAATTTGTCATTTGAACCTTGCCTAAAAAAGGCACTATAGGGGCAGCAAGAACCTTAGCCTGTATACGGAATCCCAGGGGTGACAGGTGCAGGCCATCTCTGGCAAAGCATCGCGATCTGTCAACCATGTCATCCCAGGCAGACAGATACTGGATCCCTTTAGAATGACACCAGAAGCTTAGCCAATTGTTGAAGTCAATCATTTTGTCCTTGTACTGTGGCATCATTCTGGGTGATGGCAGAATGCTACTCAGGGCTAGGGTCATACTTGTCTGGGCTACAAGATCGGAGAGCTCCTTCATGTCTCCTTTCATGTAGTCCAGGAAGGTATGTCTCAGGTAGTTCACACCAACATGGACAATGACAGAGTCATATTTGTACTTGTTGTGGAGTGACCTGAGTGCATGGGTTATGTGGTGGATCCTGGCACCCGACAGGCAGCTGACAGTAACATTCTCCTTGTTTAGCCTGGTGAGTGGGACATCATTATGCCTGACTATAGAGTCACCTATGACTAGTGTGTTGGGTATGTTGTTTTGCCTTATTGGCTGTGGTTGAGTGGCACACTGAGTCTGTGGGCTGTGTGTCATTTGGGTTGTGTTGGGGGGGTGGAGGTTGCTTGCATTTCTGCTTTGGAGGGTCTCAGATTATTATTGAGAGCCTCCGCGAATGTTTTTGTGTTTCTATGTGTGGATTTTGGTGGTGTAGATTTAGTGAGACTATGTGATGATTGTGGTGTGGTGCAAGTGTTTACCTTTTCCTCTTGACTGTCAAGTTCAGTCTTGGTTGAAGAGAGCTTTATCTCCAGTTTGGCTAGATAACTGCATCTCTCACAGGTTGTAGTGTTGGGTGGTAGGAGGAGAGGGTTGTCTGTGTACATGAGGCAATTTCAATATTGCCCCAAGATGCCCAGATTCATCAGATAGACAGGAGAGAACACTGGGAGCTGACCCTTGGACATGCCTGAATAAAAAACTATTTTCCTCTAGATAAGTGAGGAAAGTGAGTACAAGAGCTGTTTTTCTCTAAGCAAGTACCAAAACTCTAGGTAATGAGGACGGTTGAATGCTGTAGTAATTAGTAGGTTATTTAGTGCTTACAACAAGTTCTGAACAAGTGCTAATCACGAATAAGCAAATTCAAGTGCTAAAACTAAGAATCTGTATCTGGACTAAACTAGTTACAGGAAAGCACAAAACCAAGTCACTTGTGGAGGAAATAAGGCGCCAAAATCTTCTTTTGAGTATTTAATAATCCACGACACCACAGCAACACAGCAATACACCAACCAGGAACACAGCAAACAGTTCAAAACTCATAAACGCTAATTCCCACCACTGCGTTTTCGTTTGGATCACTTCCTCGGATGTGACAGAATCAGTTATAGGAAAGGGGAGAAACAAGTGCAAATGTGGACTTTTAAATCAGAAAGTTGAGGGAGATGGAAAAACTGCCCAAACGGCCAATAACTACAATTTCTGGGCCAGAACCACTCCTTATGCGGTAGATAGGTTACCTAGTGCTTACCACTCCCACTGATAAGCTAGAAGACTTCCCTGCAACACAGAAAGCTTGGGGGGGTCAGAAGCTTACATACAGTCACAGATACAGCAAATCTGAATCTGGACTACACTAGTTACAGGAAAGGTGAGAAACAGGCTTGGATTTTTATATATATATATATATATATATATATATATATATATATATATATATATATACAACAAAGTAGCTAAAACAGCAGTAAAAACAATTCAAATGCAGTGCAAGCTAGCACACTTGAGTATGTAGCAATGCTAGACCAAACAGTTTAAAAAAATGCAATTAAATTAAAAATGACTAAAACAAGTGCAGAAGGAGTCTATTAGGTAGAATGAGGTAAAGAGACGGGACTGGATGGAGTGTCCCAGATCCAATCTACAGTGGGGGCGGGCAACTGCAAAAGCTTCCAAATTTAAACAAGACAGAAATAGGGAGGATGAATACGGGAAAACCAACACCTTCAGCAGAGATCTGAAAAACTATACAGTGAAGCAAAAATAACAGTGCACAACTCTGAAGTCAGCCAGCAATGATATAAAATTAGTCAAACAAGAATTACCAGTACACAACTCTGAAGTGCCAGAAAAATATACTCAGCTCTGTTTATCTCCAGATTGTTTGAAGAGCACTGTCAGGACACAGGAAGGCTCCAGCAATGAGAATCATATGGAGTGATGTGGACTGGAAATGAAGCACAAGTGAAGGAGAAATAGTTGGGATGGAGGCTGGGATTCTTTAATTACTAGATTGTATGACAGTGCTAATTAATGTGTGCAGCACCCATGCACAATGCATAATGTATGGTTTCTAAACTCTGAGCTGTCCTGCAAAGTGAACTGCAAAATATTAGCTCTGCATGCTCATCTGTAAATCCCACTCACTGTAAACCATAATGCGAGAAGAAGTGAGAGAAACAATACATTACAGGAATAAAATTAAGTCTGGGATAGGTAAGCTGCCTTTTGAATTTTATAGAATAGTGACATAATGGGCTACCTGGATTTTATCAGGTATATATAATGATGTATTACCACCTGAAAGGACTACAAATAATTTGTTTTTATGCCATGATCATGTTTCATTATATAAAAAAGGGAAAAACAAGATTTAAGTCACTGAATACTTGGTGAGAATTTTATACCTAAAATAAATTATGTTGAACTGCACGTAATGATGGTGTATACAGAGCAGAAATATTGTCCATGTCATAAAAAAGATCAGGGAAACTACAACACTAGGGCAGGAGGGGAAGTTACAAGGGTAAGTATGGATAGCTGAATTGGAGACAACATTCTACCAAGTTAAAGATAAGTATGTAACGGGAGACATAGGAAACACCGGGATCTCTAGACTGCTATTGAAGTTTATAAACTGAATAACAGAATAGCCAGGATGTTCTCAGTAGTGAATGCAATCACTGCACAGGGAATAGTAGTAAACAGAGGACTAAGGCAATGCTGCCCAGTGACAGTGAGCTGTTTTTTTCCATAGCTGAACATCTAATTATGCAAAGAATTGTTAGGGAAGAGCCAATAAATTAGGTCATGCTCAACCAATATAATGCTATAATGGTTGCATTAACTGATGGTGTTATGTCTACAGAAAAGGAAAATAAAAGAAATAGAATCAGAGATGATACATACAAAGAAACATCCGGTATATAAGCCTGGAAGCAAAACATATAATATCTTAGAACAAAGTGAAGGAGAAATCCAAGAAGGGTAAACAAAATTGTGGAATAAGAATAAAATTAAAATCTTTGGTTTATAGTTGGGCTGCAGTGATATCAACTTTTTGGAAGGAAAATAGTTGAGACTGAATCTGGAACTTAAAATGGAAGTGAGTTAAACTAAACAAAAGGAAAAGGCAGAACACATTGTGATTTAGCCCCATATTTGGTGTAAATGTGTTTTATTTTATGCTATTTATGTGCATTTGTTTACTAGGATAGTCCATCTAGGCATGAAACTTCTTTTCAGCAGAAACCGATTAAGAAGAGCTCTAGAGTTACAATAACACATGAAACAGTCATAAAAACAGAAACATAAAATAATATGTGATGCAGAATCATAAAACAAGTACATACATCTTAATGCAGTTTGCTTACCAGGCACACTTTGGGAGTTTCCATGATTAATTTTATTATATGTGCAGACAGTAATATATAGCACATAACCAAGGAAGAGTAGTGCTGTCCTAGGACAGGATGTGACAGTATTGAATGATAAATAATATGAAAGGCTTTTGGACATGGGTAAGGAAAGGGTGGAAAGGTAGTCTATATGTTATGAGATCTGATTAGGCCAACAAAAAAATATGCAAAAGGATGCATGGCTAGGCTTAAAAAGGCTTTTGTGGTTGTTAGCCTATTAAACATCTATGAACCTATATATAGTGCTTGAACAAAAGCTTTGTTATCAGCATTGTTAATTTTGTAACTCGGGGATGTGGGGAAGCAAAACCTTCAATCAATGCTGATTAGTTAGGTTTTAAGTAAGTTTGTGGGTCCAGTAGCATAGTTAGGGTGGGGTAAGAGGGGCAACTACCCCGGGGTAAAGTGTTGGGGGGTTGGGATCAGCCTATCCCAAACTCTCTCTTTAATGCAATACTGGTTTTTAAAAGCAGGGCAAGAAGAGTAAAAAACAAAAATCCACGATCAGGTACCTAGGGCTCCTGAAATGCAACTATTCTTCTTCGGATGCTAGTTAACATTTGTTTTCTTTTAAACTATAGTAAGCTGCTTGCTACAGTTTAGACCACACAGAGAGTGCCAGAGTGCGCTTTTCCTTTTTTACTTTTAAACTGTAGCAAACTGCTTCCTACTACAGTTTAGAGTGCACATGGAGCACTGCAGTGTTCAGGTTTGAATGCAAATGTAATACAGGCTTTTAGAAGCTGGTGTGCACAAAAGAGCAATTGGGATGATAGATTAGATGGCCAGTTGAGCCCTCCTCACACTTTGTGTCCAGGCAGTTGCCTCCTTTGCCCCACCCTAGCTATACTACTGATCCAGTCCACAACCACAAACATCTCACAGACTAAGTAATTGTAATAACTATCTACAGCAACCTCAAAAACACACTGTTAAACGAAGCAACACCCACCATGGCACATTCAGCCTCGACCTTCTGCTCCATTGTGACATCTATATCTCACTTGCTAGGCTGAGCAAGGAGAAAATTATGGTTAGTTGCCTCTTGGGGCAAGGATCTGTCAGATCATACATCATTGAACCACCGGCACCATTTTTATTACTCAGTCATAATCTATGTGAGAATAAATGATCTGAGATATACCTCCTCGGACTATATGAAGAGAGACATAATTGGGCTCTCAGAACGTGTCCCAGGCCAGTATGAGCCTAACACTGAGCAGCATTCTATCTTGTCTTAGGATGATGCCACAATGTGAACAGAAGATAATTAAATTTAATAACTGGATTGGGTTTTCATGTGAAGGAGATACAATATTTTGTTAGCCTGTGATGATATTGTTGACAGACCATGCTGCTTTGTCAGCAGTGGTCTACACATGTCCCCTCTAAGGTTTTGAATGTTGGTTAAAATCTTATCTAACACCATAGTGCCTTTTAAGACATTACCAACCTGATAAACTTTACAAAATAGCAAAATACAACCCAAGAAAATCTAAAGGTGTTACTGCCCAATGCCAGGAGTCTAAGCAAGAAACTCCACACCCTTCAAGCTCTATTCACCTTGGGGAATGTAGACATGTGGGCAAATACTGAAAAATAGTTGAAAGCTGTAGAGAGGGCTATTATGCATTCCAGGCAGGAGCAAACGGTGGAGGTGTCTCCATTAATATAAAAAACAAACACACCTCAAGGAATGTCAAACAGTATGACATACCTGAGCTTCTCCACATCCAAATTACAGTAGGAAAAGTCCTATAGAATATCCTTTCAAGCTATAGATCCCCCATGATCCAGGAAGCCCATAACACATACCTAAACATAGAGGAGACACTCCCCATTCAAGCAAATACCATATTCATTGGTGACTTTAACAACCCCACTATAAACTGAGAATCATACAACTCCCCTACCATGCAGGCTCAGAGATTCCTGGACTTTGTAAACACAAATGCTTTAGACAAGGTAGTCTGCCCACCCACTAGGTGCTAACATCTAGATCTATTCCTCATCAATGTGAGGAATGTTGAACCCCCCCCCCCACCATGTATTGTCCTCATTAGTCAGGTCAGACCATAAATCTGTCTCTTTTGAAATAAAAATAAAACCTGGAGCACAAGGTAAACCTGGAACTTTTAGAAATTATTCTAAAGCAAACTTCCTACTTCTAAGTGATACCCTAAATTCAGGGCCTCAAAACATAACCTACATGGAAAGACTGAAAGCTCTCCCACTGTACTCTGTATCCTACAGGCTTCTGAGAGGTGACTTGTGCTTGACCTACAGAGCAGTCTCTGATCCTGCCCTAATGGAAATCCTGCACATCCACAAATCAAATAGGACAAGAGTCACTCGCTCCAGGGATCTTAACCTAGTCTGTGACATTAACAAAACATGCTGGAGAGACAGATATATCTCCCAGAGATTGCCGCTCCTCTGGAATAAACTCCCACTTCACATGAAGCAGAGCTCCTCAGTAACCCCATTCATGCACAACCTAGCCAATTGTATGGGAGACTGTAAATTCATCCTGGGTGTGGCACCTCTGTCCCTCATGGACAGGGGCATTCAGTGTTGATAACAGACTCATTTTGCAAATAATGACCATCTAACCAAGGTCAGTTAGGGAACACGGGTATAATATGGCTAGGCTTGTAAACGCCCTAGGGCCATTAGCCTAGTAACATCCTATGAACTTATGAACCCTGGCAGAATTTCAAGCCCCTTCAAACCCAGTGAACACCACCATCTACAATGAGTTATTCACAAGAACCCTCTATAATTATGTATACAGCTGTATAGTGGCTGCAATACCTACCCAAATAAGTTCAAACAAAACTCAAAAACAAGCCACCCTGGGGGAATCCTAACATCCATAGATTATGAACTGATGAAGCAGTACTATATTTCAATACTGCCTTCTTAAACACCCTTAACCATCATGCCCCCTCCAGAACAACAAGATTTAAAACTAAATATGCCCCCTGGTTAACCCCAGAAACAAAATCCCTCCTCAAAAAAAGAAACAAGGCCTGGGCCAACTACCTCATCAGTAAATCCCAATCAAACAAACAAATATACATTGAACTATGTAACAAAGCCAAAAAACTCACCAAAACAGACAAAACATCTTACTACCAGAAATTACAGGATAAGCACAGGAATAACCCACAAAAATGTTGGGCAGCAATTAACTCTATTCTACAACCAGGAAAAACAACTACCCCAACCACAAAAATAGATGACAACCAAGAAGACATCCCCACTCAATTTAATAAATACTTTACAGAAACTATCCAGACCCTTGCAAACAACCAACCCTATGACAACACCCTCACCCCTGCAAATGCACCCCCACCCCAACTAACAATTACCCCAAGTTCCGCTTCCACCCAGAACCAACCAAATCCATTGAAAAGCGACTCCTCAAGCTCAAACCAACGTCTCTAGCTGCAGATAAACTCCCCAATGAATACCTCCATCTAGCTGCAGAAGCCATATCTTATCCTGTCTCCATCCTAATTTACAGATCCATCTCCGAATGTATAGTACCCAAGCAATGGAAAATATCACATATCATCCATCTACATAAAGGAGGAACCTCCCTGGAACTCACTAACTACTGCTCTATAGCCATACTACCCCCTCTATCTAAAATTTTAGAGAGGGTAATACACAAGCAACTAATGAAATATCTCCTAGAAAATAATCTAATAGCAACATAACAACATGGCTTTAGACCCTTCCACAGCACCAGCACTGCACTAACAGAATTCACCAACATTGTCAATGTTCACAGAAACAACACTCCTTGTATCTGCCACCTTCCTTGACTTATCCAAAGCATTCGATATGGTTAACCACAATAAACTCCTTCTTTCTCTAGCAACTCTAACCCTTACCACCCCTGCCATCTCCTGGTTCAAAAACTACCTAGATGGAAGGAAATAAGCTGTAATGTGGCAAAAAAACTCTCCCCCTCCCTACCAATCACCCTAGCAGTACCCTAAGGCTCCATCCTTGGGTCACTTCTTTTTACCCTCTTCACCAATCAGCTCCCAAACAGTATTCCTAAAGCCTCAATAGTGCAATATGCAGATGATACCACTATAATATGTGCAGCCAAATTTTTATTTATTTATTTTTATTTTACATTTGTTGACTGGGAAAGTCCGTCTGGATATATGTCCATTTTCAGCAGAGGCCCGGGGAGATAAGCTCCAAGAGATTAAAATCATAACAGAGTGATTACATACAGAACAAAACAAATTTTCAAATTTACATTAGTAACTCCAGAAAAAAAAGTTAATGAAAAGATTTATACTTAACATAGCTATAAAAACTTTTGTAAAAACAACTACATTCCCAAAACAAACTTTTTTTTTTCATCGGTTCATGGGAAGTGAGTTTCTTCAGTAGATTCATAGGAAGTAAGAAACAAAGGCTACATAGGCAGCAGAGGTGGGACTGGAAGCAGTGAATACTGTTAGTCTGGATTCAAGCAAGGGCATAGCCATTGAGAAGTTAGGAGGATTCTTAGGTGCTTTTTAAACAGTGGTGTAGATGAAGTGGATGTTAGTTCAGTAGGAAGTTTGTTCCATACATTACCAATAGAGTTAGTGAACAAGCACTCCCCAGACCTATTGCTGGATTTTAGGGTAGATACTAATACCCTATTGGCAGATCGTAGGGTGGTAAGGTTTTTGTAAGGGCTAACAAGGTTACAGAGTATGGGAGTATTTGAGGGATGATGTAGAATATTATGAGTGATGGTAAGTTGTTGTAACAGAATCTGATTTTGTAATTCTAGCCAACCTAATAGTTTAAGATTCTGGCAGTGATGGGTTCTAAATGAAGAACCAGTAGCAAATTTGGCTATGTTATTATAGGATGTTACTAATTTATGGATATTGCTTTTGGAGAGGTTTGAGTAAATTGGGGAAGCATAGAGTAGGGTTGAGACTAGGTGAGTTTGGGCGATAGTGGATTTAGTTAAGGCTGTGAGAAAGGGTTTGAGTCTATAAAGGGAACCTAGTTTTCTATTAACTGGTTTAACAGTTAGGTTAATATGTGTTTCAAAGGTAAAATTATGATCAATTGTAACCCCTAGAAGTTTGGTCGTCATATCGGGAGCTATTGTAGTACCATTGTTGGATTTGACTGTAAAGTTAATAGAGGAGGACTTAAGGGTGGGAGTAAATAATAATAGTTTTGTTTTTTTTGGGGTTAAGGAGGAGACAGCATTGATGAAACCATTTTTCAACTAAGTTAAATACTGTTTGGGTCTTAATTTGAGCTCTGCAGGTGAGGAAGCACTACATATTAATGTTGAATCGTCAGCGTATTGCATACAAGTGGTTTGTGGAAAGGAGGTTTTCAGATCGTTAATAAAAATGGTAAATAGGAGAGGTCCCAGAATGGAGCCCTGTGGGACACCGAGAGATATAGGGAGCTGAGGGGATAGTTTATTATTCCAAAGAACTGCTTGCTGTCTATTCTCTAAATAGGACTTAAACCACTTGACAGCATGGGTGTCAAATGAGAGAGACTTAAGTGTTTCTAACAGTAGTTTATGATTAACCATGTCAAATGCCTTTGAGAGGTCAATAAAGAGGGCTGAGGACAGTATGTTATTGTTACGTTTTTTATTAATGGAGTCAGTAAAGGATGAGTGCTGTTGTCATACTATGGATTGGCCTAAAGCCATGTTGGCAGTCTACTAGTAGGTGGTTTTGGAGGAGGTAATCAAGTATTTGTCTGTGAATACATCTCTCCATAATTTTTGCAAGTGGGGAAAGTAGGGGTATGGGGCGGAAGTTTGAAAGTTTGTTTGAATTACCACCCTTATGGAGAGGTATAATGCGAGAGACTTTCCAAAGATATGGGATGGAGCATTCAGTGATGGTTCTGTTAATTAATAAAGAAATAGGGTAGGCAAGAACTCCAGCTGCCATTTGCAGATATTCAGCTGGAAGGAAGTCAGCTGATGGGGTACAAGGTTTAAGTTTGAAGAGTAAGGTATGTATGAGTGATGTTGGCACTGGTTGGAAATGTAGTGTGTGTGGCAGGTTTGTTGAGAGGGGTGAGTCATTTGTGATAACTGATGGTATGGGAGGTAGGGTATTAGCTAAAGAGGTAACTGTTTCAGAGAACAAATTGTTAAAAATATCAGCAATCTGGGTGGGAGAGTTTTGCGACAAGTTGGAAGGAGTAGGTGTTTTGGACTTTCCAGGATGAAGCAATATATTTAATCCTGACCAGAATTTTTGTGGGTTTTGATTTTGGGTCTGTTGGAACTTAAGGTAATAGCTTCTTTTATCCAAAAATATTGATTTTTTTGCAGAATTTCAAAGTTGTTTAAAATTTAGGTGATCATTAGGGTTTTTAATATTTCTCCATTTGGACCAGGATTTATTTCTCAGTCTCATTTTTTGTCTAGTCTCTTTAGTAAGCCAAGGAGCAGGTTTGTTTCTAATTCTAATAGTTTGAGAGGGAGCATGGTGTTCCAGAATTTGTTATTGAAGTATGAGACTGCTTCATCAAGAGGTAAGGTCTTTAGGGGTGACCAGTTGCACGTTTTAAGTTCAGCCTGAAAATTAAGTGGATTCAGATTTTTCTTTTTTCTTGTGGTTCTAAGGTTAATATGGCTGGGAATTGAGGTATTTTGTCTGGATATAAAGGTTAGGGAATGGTCAGTAATATTGTCAGGGAGTAAACCTGTTTTGTATAGCTGGGTAATATTATTAACTAGTATCCAGTCTACGGTGGTTTGTTTATTACTAGGTTTGTGGGTTCTGGTAGGGGAGGAGATGGTTAGCTGAAAGCCATAAAGATTGATGTGTGTTGTTGGGTTTGCAGATGAACAACAATTCCAGTCAATATTGAAATCCCCTAAGAGTATGGTTTCTTGAGGGAAAGCTGGGGATAGGTAACTAAGGATATTTTCCAGAGTATTTATGTTAATTCCTGGGAGGATGTAGGAGCAAATGATGTATATAGATTTGTTAGCATTGACTTGGAGCTTGGATAGTAAGATCTCAGCATTACTAGGTGAAGGTGGTTGAGTATGTAGTGAGGTGACCTGTAAGTCAGATTTGAATAATATTGCCACCCCACCGCCCTTTTTATTTGGATGGTCTAGTCTTAAGATGTTGTAGCCTGGTGGGAGAATATCATTATCCTTGATAGCTGGTTTGAGCCAGGTTTCTGTAAAACATAGGATATCGAAGGAGTATAAATCTAGCAGGGCATGCAGCTCAGTGACTTTATTATTTATGCTGCATATATTAAGGTGCACAATGATAAGATAGTTTGTGGTTTTATTAGGTAAATGTGAGGTGAAGGGGTAGTAGGCTTGGGAATTATTACTGGGAGAGCTGGGCCCAGGGTCTGGATGAATATCACCATGTAGTAATAGGTAGCAGTGGGGATTCTGTGATAGTTTCACAAGTTTTAATGGGGTGGGGTCAGGTTTTCTGGTTTGGAAATGTTTAATGTGAGTTAGTCTATGGAATTGTGCTTGCAGGTAGGATAATGAGAATGTAATGTTGCTATGGGTTAGTGAGACTAGAGAAGAAGAAAGGATTGTTTTAAGGGGCTATAATATATAGGGAGGCTTTGGTATTCATAGCAAGAGAGGATGAAGGATACTAGGAAAGTGGTAATGGTTGTGCACATTAGGAGTAGGTTAAAATGTCTATGTAAGACAGTTTGAGTCATGGTTGGTGGTGTAGGGTATGTAGAGAGATGAATAATAACAAATTAGGGGAGTAGTAAATAAGGGTGTGTCAAACCAAAGAGTGGGATGAGAAAAATGTGTGGGTATGAGTAAATTGGTAATGAGATAAGTATGTAAAAAGATTAAGAGAGCAATTGGTTAATATGGGGAGGGGGTGTGGCTATGCAAGTATAAGGTTAGGAGTAGTAGGGGTGGGTGGAATTAGGGGGTAGGGTAGGGGAGCGGAGTGAGCCCACAGAGTGAACGGAGAGGGAAGAGGAAATAAGGTAGGATCAGCAGAAAAAAAGTATCACCTGTCTTTGAGGTTAAAGCTAACTAGAGTAGAAATGACAGTGTGTTAACTTATTTAAAGTATCATGTATAAGTTGCAAGTGCTGGTTACTAAGGTAGTGGTGGAACTGCCCAAGAGTTTAGCAGAGGGAAACTATTTATAGATGTACAAGATTTACGACCTTTAGAAATTGCAGTTTAGAAACTAATTTAGTAGAATACTGCCCCCTAGAGGAATTACGGGGAGATAGCAACTAGTAGAGATAAGTAAAAGGGTTTTCCCAGTCGAACAGAATTGGGCTTAGGGAAAAAGACTTCAGGAGCAGGAGAGTAGCTAGGAGTCTGCAGTAGGCTGCTGGTTCTCACACGGAGGGGTGTTAGGATAACAATAGATATTGACTACATACATAAACATTTACTTTAGCCTAAAGCTATTGAGAAGCCTGGCAAGCAGTCGACTTCAGGGGTGTCTTCAGGTTAGCAGGTGGATTTCCTTATAGATTTTGTGGCAGGGAGGGAGCACCAGGAACACTTTACTGTAAAAGAGGAAAATAGAACACCAGGTTAGATGACTTTAGTTATGGAGAGTGAGGGGAAAGGAGGAGGACAGTTGGCATGACAGATGTTTAGGAAGTAGAAATGTAAGTTACTGTGAGGGTATAGAGAATGGGAGATAAGTAGAGAGAGGGAGAAAATAATCCTTCACTCCCTAACACAAGAATGATTTTCTCTAGCAGAAACTTGGATCACAAACCAAAGGCTCATTCTGAACTCAAGTAAAACAAAACTACTACTCATTAGCTCCCACAGAGCCACACCTCCCACTGATTCTTTCATCAGCTCCTCCTGTAATAAGACCACAATCACCCCCACAAATCATACCAAACTCTTAGGGGTTGAAATAGATAATCACTTTAGATTTGACCTACATATTTTTATAACCATAAAAAACACAGAAAAACTTGGTCTACTGTATCGCAATAAAACATCTCTCATTGACCATTCCAAAACTACAATAGCAAGAACTCACCTACTATCCACCCTACTTTATGCCTCCCCTGTGCTTACAAATCTCTGCAAAACTGACCTAAACAAACCAGATAGTCGCTATAATAAGATAGCCAAATTCACTACAACCACTCCCATCAGAACACATCACTGTGAATGCCTAAAAAAACTCAATTGGCTAGAACTACTACTACTACTTCAACTCAATCAACTATCACTAGCCCACAAAATAATACATATCTCTGAAAAAAACCCAGCTCTACAAAATCTTTTGCAACCCTATACAACTGCCAGGCCCTTGAGGTCTAGCACACAAAACCTTCTCAAAGTAACCAAATATAACAATGAATCTGCAAGTCTGTCTACAGCCACTATATAGCAAAAACCTGGAACTGCCTTCCTACCCACATAACTGACAACAAAACCCCATCTCAGTTCAAGAAACTTGTTAAAACTCACTTTTTAAATAATCGCTTGTGCTCCTGTATCCCCCTGGGCTAATGTCTCATTATAACACTTTACCAAACCTAAGTAACCCTACTAAGCTAACCACTCATATTACTGCATCCACTTAGGACTGTTAATCTACTGCTCATCCCATCTCTCAATGACTTAGGGAAAACTACCCCAGCACTGTTCTGCTGTCCATAAGCAACTAAAACCAGGAGAAGACATATTGTAAATCAATTTGTCATCATTCTCAACTAAAACCAGGAGAAAACATTTAGTAAATCAATTTGTTAGAGAATGAATGTATCCTATCTGCTAGTTAATGTGTATGTTAAAGTCTCTTCTCTGAAAATCGTATGTCAAAAGTCTATCCTTCTCAACTAAAACCAAGAGAAGTCATATAGTAAATCAACTTGTTAGAGAATGAATGTATCCTATCTGCTAGTTAATATGTGTGTTAAAGTCTCTTCTATAAAAATTGTATGTCAATAATATGTCCTTAAAACTATGTTTTGCAAAAATGTTCTCTTGGAGCTTTTCTCCTCGGGCCTCCACTGAAAATGGACTTGTAATCCAGTTGGACTCTCCCGGTCAACAAATGTAAAATAAAATAAATAAATAAATATAACAAAAGGAAGACAATCCTGGTCAAAATAGGAAGTGCAATGCTCAGAAAAGTAGGAAAACCATCATCAAACTATATAAACAACTCTTGGGACTAATTAAGTCAACTGAATTCAAATGTGAGGCAAATGTAGCTAAAGACAACCACAAGGTATTTTTTCAGTTATATCTGAAACCTCAAAGGCAATACACAACAATGTGCCACACTGATCGTAAATAGAATGAACTATACTGAGCCTGAGGACATAATAAACCTGTTGGGTGTTAAATCCAGCTTCAATTTTACCCCACTTTATCAGCACCAATTCTACCCCAATTTCTTCTCTAGAGACTTTTCTAGAAATACTCACACCTATATCTTCCTGAAGTATCACTAGGGAACAGGTCCTCAATGCACTCTCCATGCCAAAAGACACTGCAAGGATGGGACCTGATAATATCCCAGGATGCCTCCTTAACAACATGAAACATGGCCTTTCAGGGCCTGTAGAAACATTATTCAGTCTTAGCCTCTGAACAGGCTTTGTGCCAGGTGAATGGAGGACTGCAACTGTTATTCTACTACACAAGGGTGGGCCATCCTTGGACCCAGGAAACTACCATCCCATAAGACTGACTAGTTATATATGCCAGGCCATGGAAAGAATTATCAAAGACATGATAAATAATGACATAAGAAGCCTTCAGAAACTGGATCCAACTGGTTTCATCAAGGGAAGCTCATGCATACTTATCCTGATAGATTTCTGCAAGATTGTCACAAAAGCAGTGGATGAGGACAAAATGGTTCATACTGCCTATCTTGACCTGGCCAAGCATTTGACAAAATTCATCACTTAGGTATTGTATACAAGCTCATTGAATTAGGTATAAACCCCTACAATCACCTGCTGGACAGCCAGCTGGCTCATGGATAGGACCCAAGAAGTTATGATAGGGCAGTCTACCTCCACTAAGGGGACAGTCGCTAATAGAGTCCCTCAGGGCTCAGTGTTGAGGCCTCTTCTGTTTGACATCTACTTTTCTTAAGACGAGGCTATTATTAATGGACTTTGTCTGACCAAATTCACAAACACAGTTGCAAATTAGATGAGTCATTGAATCCCCCACTGACACAAATACCCTCCTAGAGGGCCTGACACAGACTAGTAAGTGGTGCAGGATTCACAGTCTTATACTCTATGCTAAGAGGTACATAATAATAGTGTATAATAATATCCTCCTTCAAGATAGCCTCCCCTGAAAATTACTACATCAGTAGTCAGATATTTGGGAACACATGCAGATTGGGATTTGTCCTTTATCCATCATGTATCTATAGTAAGAAAATCAATCCATACTGCAGATCTTATAAACAATGCTATGGCATCCAGGTCCAAAAAGATGCCATTGGTCTATTGTACACTGCCCTCATAAGACCAGTCATCAAATGCACTGTACCCTCTGCCATGCACCTGACCAGGCATATGCAAGAACTGGAGTGACCACAAAGATTGCTTACAAAAAAGAATAAGTGGTATTGAAAACAAGTCTATATGGACTACCTCAAAGAAGTGTCCTTATACTCGGTGTCTTACAGGCTGCTGAGAGGTGACCTATACCTAGCATACAAAGTATTCTTTGATCCAGCCTTAATGGACTTGCTCCATAGCAGCAAAAGAAATAGCACAAGAAACATCTGATTCAGGAACCAAAACTAAACCTACAACATGAATATGGCATGTTGGAGGGAAGGTATTTGTCTCAGAAGCTGCCCCTTCCTTGGAAAAGGCTTCTCATCCATGTGAGGTAAAGTTCTTCCCTGCATTTATTCAAGCAAAACTTGGATCAGTGGATGGTGAGCTGTGAATTTACCCCTGATGTGGCATATATGTCTCTGTTAGAGACAGGAAGTTTATAAATGCTTGGCCACTCATGCCCAAGTTTATATACCCCCCCCCCCCCACATAACATATGGGACCAATATCTTTCTAATATTCCCGGAAAGCATGGCTAAGTTTAAAAAGGCCCTTTAGAGTTGTTAGCCGAGTATTCTCCTATGATATATATATATATATATATATATATATATATATATATATATATATATATATATATATATATATATATATAAATTCTAAACAAACAACACTGTTACAATGACAAATGATTTATCAAAAGTATACATTTAGTTTAAACAAACAAAAATGATAAATAAATAAAAACAAAAGTTATTAAGTCATGTCCAAATGACTGAACATGCATTTCCAAAAATGCAAACAAAATCCAATACAGGATAACAATGAAACAGAAAGACAGACCATTTTTTTCTTGGTTTAGCAGTTCTGTTTTTAAACGTTTTCTTCAAGAGTAAGAATTCATCTTAAAAAGATTTATTTACAGCTAAAAATTTTGTCTATATACATAAATGCATACATATGTGTGTATACACACACACACACACACACACACACACACACACACACACACACACACACACACACACACACACACACACACATACACAGACACAGAGGAAACCTATTTCAAGCAATAATTACATTCATGCTGAAAGCATTCCTTTTCTTGTGGAAAAACAAACAATTTTATCAAATAAGGAGTATCCTAAGGGCTTGTTTCTGTTTTGAAGTTATGACAAATCTTGTCATAGACATTTTAAAGAAGAGGTGGATAATGGGGATAATTTATACAGGCCCATTTTTTCTATGTTTGCATCTTCTATAAAACATACCATAGCAAAGTCTTCCATCCCTGACTATACCAAAGCTTTCCCAGTAGATTACTGTTTAGATTCCAGTGATATTAAAGATAGTTTGAGGAATAATTTGAGATTTTTTTTCTAGATTATCCTGAATTTTTGTATAAAATAGGAAATTAGACTGTTTTTATAGGAAAAAATGGGGGAAATCTGAAACGTTTCCTTGAATCCAAGGTAATAAGTCTTAAGAAAGTTCCCATGTATAACGGCATTGTTGTAGGGACATACAAGTGTAATTCATGTAAATGTTGCCTATTTATCTGTGTGGGACTGACACTGTTTTTAACTGTTGCAACAAGATAATTTCTAATAATGGTAATTATAACTAACAGTTTACAGTGCACGTATTGCACACTTTGCATGGCATGTACTGACTTATGTAGTTAGGGCTAAGAACAAGCTTGGTGACAGAATAAAAACAATATTACTCTCTCAAGCCTGAAAAAAATCTTTATTCAGACATTAAAGACAATGTGCAGATTGAAATATTTTTTTAAGGTATGTAACTAGATTTTTGGGCTGGTAATATAGAAAATCATTTAGATATTGCAGAATTTAACAGATAAAACTCAATTCATATAAACTGCCAGGTTTGAATGATCATATAAATATCAAATATATTTTAAAATCAATACCATATTGTTTTAAGTCAGTTTTTTCAGGCTTTTTATAGCTTGTATTTGGTAGTTTTCAGTCATGTCATTCTTTATAATTCTTTCTTAAATGTTTATTTCTGCTTTCATTCTTAATTCTAAAGAAGTCTTTTTAAGAAGAAAAAAAACATTAAGCAAGGAATAAATTTGTCAGCGCATTTCTTGGTTATCTTTGAGGTGATATTTTTAAATAAATAAATATAGTGAGTAAAATAAATAAATACAAATTAAAAGACCATAACTGTCAAACATAGGCCCAAATTCAGAAGGAACCCAGCTACAAATGTGAACTGCATTAGCATAAAGAGCCATTTAATGCAGTCTTGAAAAAGAGATATTCAGATACACATGGCCACAGTGAGGAAGGACTTCATTATGCACTAGTTGGCATGGCTCTGCGTTGTGCAATGATTACTGCAATGATTACTGTAAACACTCAGTACTCTGCTGCCATAATCACTGAAGGACACACACACAGACACACACACACACACACACACACACATGCACACACGCACACACACACACACACACACACACACACACACACACACACACACACACATGCACACACGCACACACACCCCTCTTAACTGTCCCTGATCTTACAGATCATTTTTGATTTTACATCTTATAACTGCCCTGTTGCTCATACTGCATGGCCCATTGCAGTCAGTCTGCCAGACATTAAAGTTTCCTACTTATTACTGTTCAGAATATGCTTTGTGTTACTCAGTTAACTGAGTTATCACTTGCAGTAATATTTAGGGATAGTCCCTGCTATTGTCTAGTATTCCACCCCCCAGTATTACAGGCTTTGTGTGTTAGCCTAGAATTGTTTAGAGTTTTGGCAGTCACTCCCCCAACACATATGCATGTAGATTCAGAAATTCATGCACCCCCCCTGCACACACTCATGGACACAATCATACATTCACTCATACATATACACGCACAATGACACACACATGCACACACACACACACATGTATCTACTCCACCTATCCCCTAACTAACTAGCTTATTGCAAACCCCCAGTACACACATGCAACTAACCATGTTAATTTGTGCAGCCCAGCTATTCTATGAATTGCTGAGCTGCATAAATCCCTTAC
The DNA here is from genome assembly GCF_019279795.1 of Protopterus annectens. Taxonomy (NCBI): domain Eukaryota; kingdom Metazoa; phylum Chordata; order Ceratodontiformes; family Protopteridae; genus Protopterus; species Protopterus annectens. The sequence goes on along the minus strand of NC_056728.1, from coordinate 62,460,706 downwards.
CACAGGCATTTCTAGGGGAGGTGACATGACTCATTATCATATGCCACTCCCCCAAAATGCCTCACTAATATTGCAGTAAAGCATGAGGACAATGGAGATTCTACAGATCATGTAGAATCACTGTGGTAGGACCGTCTATGAATTGGAAAGGGCAACTGACTCATGCCAGCAGAAAAATAGATATATTAGGGATTACTGCTGGTCATAGCCGGCGTTAGGCACCCGCGAAACCCACGGCCGTGGGGAGCCCCTGATTACTTACCCGCAAATAAGGGCCCCCCATTCAACATCCGCAGGTTACTCCGATGGTCCGACCAGTGTTTACTTTGCTTTGGCTTGGCTCCTCGTGGATGTCTAGCTGCTCCGTCATTGCAAAAATTTGAACTGCGTTTCCGTTTTTTTTTTGATTCGCTGGCAAGCTGCACTTAATCAGGTCTGCTCACTGAAACAAGGGATCTGATTGGCTGCAGCAGCCTGCGAAATAAGTCCTTGTTTTTTTTTTTTTTAAGTAGGAAGTGATGAAGCAAGGACCTGATTGGTCCTAGCAAATCACTTCCTGCACAAACTGCCTTTAAAAAGGCACCTGCAGCTAATAAGGATCACTTCTCTTGTTTTTAAACAGAGGAGTGTTCCTTAGCAGCAGCAGAGTGATCGAGCAGGGTTTGGACCAGCGTGAGGACGGACAGCATGAACGGATCAGCGGTGGATCAAGCCTTTGCAGCGGTCATGGTTTTTGGATTATACTCTTTTTAAACTGTCCTTTTAATGGCAACTTCTGAAAAGGTCTAACAAACTGTCTTTTTAAGGGCAACTTCTAAAAAGGTCTAGCAAACTGTCCTTTTAAGGGCAACTTAAAAGGGACTGAGTGGTCTGAGGAAGGCAAGCAGAGTAGGTGATCCTTCAGTCGTGAAGAGGGAGCAGAGTATTGGAAGCAGCCTTCCTGTAGAAAGCAAAAAAGGTAAGTTTTTGGGTTTAATTTTAACTTTATTTTTTGTGGGGGTGGGTGATTGTTTTTTGTGCATATTTCTTGTGCTAAGAGGTTTGGGGGAGTGTGGGCTGTGGTTGCATGAGTTTTATTTTGGTTTTCTGTACAGTTTTTGTGTTAAGAGGTTTGGGGGGTGAGGACTGTAGTGGTACCAGTTTTATTTTGGGGCTGTGGTTGTACTAGTTAGTATTTTGGTTTTGTGTAGAGTTTTTGTGCTAAGAGGGTGGGGGTCAGGTTGTGGTTGTACCAGTTTCGTTTTATGTCCGTGCGCTGGTGGTAAGAAGATGGGGGGGGGGGGTGAGGGGCTGTGGTTATACCAGTTTTACTTTACTTATTTTACATTTGTTTTCTGGATAGTCTGGGATAGAACCCATTTTCAGTGGATGCCCAGGGAGAAATGCTTTTTAGTACATGTGCTAGAAATATGTAAAATAATTTGGTTTCTGTTTATATGAGGGACAAAATAAGGGAATGTGAAGTGTAATATACATTTAATTTTGATTGCCCATTGGTTAGGAGAGTGTATAACTTATTTCGAGCAAGAGGATTTTGTTTTGGCAGTATCTATGCTGTATATGTAAACGGTAGAGAGAATGGGATAGGGGTGACGAAAAGGAGGGGAGATAAATAATGGGACAGAGAAGGATATTGTAGTTGGCTAGAGCAGGGATAGGTGGGCAGTCTTGTGGGCTAGAGCAGGGATAGGTGGGCAGTCTTGTGAGATGCTGCTGTCTAAGTCAATAGTCTTAGGCGTATAGGCATATGGGGTAAGTGGTGAAGATTAGCTTATTTCAGCCTGGGTTGGGACATTACCTGTTGCATGGTAGATGTAACACAAGTGTATCGATGTCAGCATATTGGATTGTGAGTGCTAGGGATGTGGCGTTATTGAGGTTGATAATCCACTAAATTTAAGTGGATCAAGGATATAGCCTTGTGAGACTGCTAATGTGAGTGGAAGTAGAGAGGGATAGATACTGGAAACATTTTATGGCTGTTTATGAGCTTTTGGGTAGCTTTGGAGCCAGTGGAGGGCTAGGGGGATCTGATTAAGGTCTGTGAGAGAGTTAGTAGTTTGTTGAGAGACTCTGACAAAGGCCTTTAACAAATTGAGAAAGCTAGATACCATCATTTGTAAATTGTGTTATTATAACTGAGGAGGGCAGTTGCAGCATGAGGCTTGAAGCTGTGTTGGGATTTGGCAAGTAAATTATTGGTTGAGAATGAATGCATTCCTCTAGGAGTTTAGGTAGTGGAGGAAGAACTGCTCTTGGCCTATAATTTAAGTTCGCTCAAGCTTCCACCTTTGTGCAAGTGTATAATGTATATTTTCCAGATGGTTGGGATGTGTACTGCTCAGTAATGGATCTTTTAAGTATTCAGGATAAGAACTGGCTTCAACTGCTACTTTTTGAAACTGTTGGTAGATTGTCAACTGAATTTGCAGTAGGTTTCGAGTTTTTTTACACATTTGTTAAACACTGTTCTGCTATCTAGGTTTATAGTACTGTTTTACACTATCCCTGATGTTACACCTTGTTCTGCAGTTTTTTTGGCTGTTTGAATTGTGCTGAGAGGTTAGGAGGTTGATGGAGCATGTACGTTGCTTAAAATGCATAATGTTGGGGGGGTAGTTTGCAGCTGTGAGAATGTTGCTGCTGAAGGCATAGATGTTTTGAATGTATACTAATGCAAGCCTTGTTACACTACTATTGCATATAACTGCAATGTTCTACTCATTGATGCAATGACTGCAACTTTTTCGTTGTCCGTAGTTAATGTGTTGAAAGTTTGGGAGTGTGTTTAGGGCTTGTGAGAATATTGCAGTGTTCAATGTTTGACTGGAGCCTTTTTAATGGGGGTCATGTACTGTATAAGGACATTGTTAATGCTACGCCTATGTTTTTGGTTTTCACTTTATCCAGGATTATTGTGCATCGGCTGGTGGGGGTGTGTGTGTGAGAATTCCGCGGAATGTACTGATATCTTAATGCATTAGCATTGTTCTGCTGTCTAGGTTTATAGTGCAGTTTAAATATCCCAGATGTTACAGCTTGTTCTGCAGTTATTTTTGGCTGTTTGAATTATGCTATTTGGAGGTTGATGGGGCCTGATATCTTAATACATGCTAATGTAAACACTGTTCAGCTGTCTAGGTTTATAGTACTGTTTAACTATCCCTGATGTTACGCCTTGTTCTGCAGTTATTATTGGCTGTCTGAATTATGCTCTTTGGAGGTTGAGAGGACTTGTGCATTGTTTACCATGCCTAATGTCAGGAGGGTAGTTAGCAGCTTTGAGAATGTTGCAGAAGGTGTAGATGTTCGAATGTATACTAATGCAAACCCTTTTACGCTACTATTGTGTTTACCAACAATGTACTACTGATGCAATGGCTTAACTTTTTTCGTTGTCCGTAGTTAATGTGTTGAAAGTTTGGGAGTGTGGTTAGGGCCTGTGAGAATGTTGCAGTGTCCATTGTTTGCTTGGAGTATTTTTAATAGGGGGTCACCGACTGTAAGCACATTGTTTATGCTATGCCTTTTTGTTTTCACTTCATCCAGAATTCTGCCTTGACTTGGGGGGGGGGGTTAAGAATTCCGCAGAATGTACTGATATCTTACTGCCTGCTAATGCAAACACTGTTCTGCTATCTGTTTACAGTGCTGTCTAACTGTCCTTGAGATGCCTTGTTGCAATGACTTATTTTTATGGTCCATAGCTATTGTATTGAAAGTTTGGGAGTGTGGTTAGGGCCTGTGAGAATGTTGCAGTGTCCATTGTTTGCTTGGAGTATTTTTAATAGGGGGTAATTCTGCCTTGACTTGGGGTTAAGAATTCCGCAGAATGTACTGATATCTTACTGCCTGCTAATGCAAACACTGTTCTGCTATCTGTTTACAGTGCTGTCTAACTGTCCTTGAGATGCCTTGTTGCAATGACTTATTTTTATGGTCCATAGCTATTGTATTGAAAGTTTGGGAGTGTGGTTAGGGCCTGTGAGAATGTTGCAGTGTCCATTGTTTGCTTGGAGTAAAGCACATTGTTTATGCTATGCCACTTCATCCAGAATTCTGCCTTGACTTCTGCTAATGCAAACACTGTTCTGCTATCTGTTTACAGTGCTGTCTAACTGTCCTTGATATGCCTTGTTGCAATGACTTATTTTTATGGTCCATAGCTATTGTATTGAAAGTTTGGGAGTGTGGTTAGGGCCTGTGAGAATGTTGCAGTGTCCATTGTTTGCCTGGAGTTCTTTTTGTAATGGGGGGGGTCACAGACTGTATAAGCACATTGGTAATTTTTTTTCACTTTGTCCAAAATTCTGCCGAGATGGGGGGGGGGGGGGTAAGAATTCCACAGAATGTACTGATGTCTTTAATGCATATTACTGCAAACACTGCTCTGCTATCCAAGTTTTTTGGCTGTCTGAATTAAGTTGACAGTTTTAGGAGTTTGATGGGGCCTGTGAGAATTTTGTCCAGATGTTTTTGATTTTTAGCCTGTTCCCTCTCAAAATGATTGCATAGCACAATGTGGACAGCTGAGGCTACTAACAGAAATGGACTTCTTGTTTCATACCCTCCATGTAATGCATGGTACATTCCTTGGATTTATGCTTTTGTACACGGATCCTGTGCTAAGAGGGGTTGTGGGAATGTCAGTCTCCCAGTCTGTGTGCCACTTCTTCATCCCTCACAAATGAGGTTTTCTAGCAAATCCATGATTTCACTCCTTTGTTCAACCAATGATTTTGATTTGTTCAAGTCTGCTAAGAGATTGAGAGGTAGTGGGCATATGTAGTCTGTATTGTACCATAACATTTGTCTTGCCACAGTTTGGTGTTCCCCTTCAAACTTGTGCCTCTCCTAGTCATTAGTTCTTTCAGACTTTAGTCTGAGAGCTTGTAATATTGATCTTTTGCATCATTTGTGGCCTCTTCACATGTTTAGGGGGATGACAGGGGAAGAATTGTGTAGAAAAAGCTGAAGTTCACCTCTAGTGTTAGATATTTAACATGAAACTGTAACTTGGGCCTCTCATTACTTGTTTGTGCCTACCGGTTAGTCATTTTTCAGTCTTTCTGCCTGCAGTGCAATAGTGACTGTCAATGCAAGTCATTAAGCATTTTTAATAACAGTATGACAAAAGGACTCTGCATGTGTAGTAATTCTGCTTTCCTTCCATTCCCAGTTAGAGATGAAGCATACATATTTGTTAGGAGCATCAAAAAGAAAGCTTCAGCAGCAGAGGAATGAGGATGCAAAGAGACAGGGTTCCATTACGAAATTTTTCTGTAACTCATCGGTGAGGGGAGATTCAGGAAAAAGTCTGCCTTCAGGACAACACAATGATTCTGCATTACAGTCTGACCACTGTGAGGCCAGCATCCTTTCACTAGAAAGTGATCACTCTCTTGCGGCCACACCTACTTCCTGTGGACCTACAGCCATTACCATGGGTGAAAGCATGGCAGCAATTGTAGATTCACCTGAGGTGTTGCCTGGATCACCAGACTTTGATGCAGAAGGAGCCCATACTTCTGTAGTGACAGATGTGGCCTATGACTTGCAGGGAGTGTCAGGTACATCTTTGGAGGATCTAGGGACTTGGCCAGACTTGATTAGGGATGAGTTTAGGGTAGCTGCCATTCAGCATGGACCTGTGCAAGTGGTGTTACCACAGTTCCCAGTCAATGAGCAGAAAAGAAGATTTACATCTGAGAACTATTTCCATGTGCTGCCTAATGGAGCGAGAGGAAAATGCACTTGGCTAACATATTCGGTCTCAAAGGATGCACTGTTTTGCTTTCCATGCAAATTGTTTGGACATTCTAACCATCTTCTCAGGTCAGGTGGTTACAAAGCATGGAGAGAGATGTCCAAAGCATTACACAGCCATGACCGAGTGCCAGAGCATATGGCATGCATGATGAAGTGGAAGGAACTGGACAACAGAATAAAGAGTAGGCAGACTATGGATGATAAGAGGCAAGCAGTGGTTGAAAAGGAGATAACTCACTGGCGTGGTGTTAGAATGCATTATTGCTGTTGTCCAGTACTTGGCAGAATGGAACATGGCATTCCGTGGTACAACTGATGCCCTGGACACCTATGGCAATGGCAACTTCTTAGGTCAAGTGCAACTTTTGTCACAGTTTGACCCTGTCATGGCTGAACATTTGCGCCATATTCATAATAAAGAGATAATGGATCACTATATTGGGAAGGACATACAGAATGAAGTTATCCAGCTGATTGCAAATGCTATTTTAAGGATCATAGTAGGGAAGGTGAAGGATGCTAGGTACTTTTCTGTGATTCTTGATTGCACGTCAGACATCAGCAATTAAGAGCAAATGACTGTAGTAGTTCGGTATGGGGATATTTCACAGACTGCAGCCACAGTTGAGGAACATTTTCTGCGATTTGTGCCTGTGAATGACACAACTGGGGCAGGACTGACAGAAGCTCTTCTTCAGACTCTTCAAAATCATCAACTGGACATTAATGACTATCGAGGACAAGGATACGACAATGGCAGCAACATGAAGGGGAAACTTGCTGGACTGCAGGCCCGGATAAAACAGATGAATTCAAGGGCTTTTTATGTGCCGTGTGCCTGCCATAATTTAAATCTTATAGTTAGTGATGGAGCACATTCATCAGTACAGGCAGTGTCATTCTTTGGATGTCTGCAGAACATTTACGTACTCTGTTCAGCATCAACAAGCCAATGGCATATCTTAAAATGGCACACAAATGTCACTGTGAAGCCACTGTTGGAGACTCACTGGGAATGCAGGAAAGACTCTGTCAAGGCAGTAAGATTTCAGATGAAGGGAGTCATTGAGGCATTACAGGAGATAGGGAAAGCAGTACAAACAAATGATGCTGCCACATATCAACAAGCAAGAGGACTGTGCTCAGAACTTATGTCGTATGTTTAGTGGTTTGGTATGATGTGCTGACAGAGGTAAATCATGCAAGCAAATTTCTGCAGAGTCCATCTGTTGATATTTCGACATGTGTCAAAGTGCTGGCATCCACTATGGACCTGCTAAAGAATTACAGAGAAACGGGATTTCAACATGCCATGGGTGAAGCCTCCAAGATAGCGGAAGAACTGGATGTTGGCACCACATTTCAAGAAAAGAGATAGAGGAAAGTAAAACGTTTCTTTGACTATGAAGGAGAAGATGAGACTGTACAGGATCCAGCGGTAAAATTACGTGTAGAGTTCTTCAATGTGCTGCTGGACACAACAATCCAATCGTTTATTGACCGGTTTCAGCAGCTTTCTGAGTGATAAGGCCTTTGGATTTTTATCAAAAATTAAAGCCTTGAGTGATGTTGCAGAAGACACACTACTGCAACACTGCAAGGCTCTGAAAGAACAACTGACTGACAGAATAAGTGGCCACTATGATATTGATGACTCTGACTTTGGACACGAACTTAAAAGCCTTTCTCGAATGATTGATAATGAATCATCACCACTGACTGTGTTAAATTTACTTATTCGCAACCACTTGCAAGACATGTATATAAATACTTATGTTTCACTGTGCATTTATTTGACTGCACCCGTTACAGTGGCTACTGCAGAATGCAGCTTTTGTAAGCTGAAACTCATAAAGACATACCTGCATTCATCAATGAGTCAGGAGAGACTTTCAGGCTTAGCTGTGCTCTCAGTTGAGCATGAAGTGGGACAAAGTGTATCACATGGCAGCCTCATTGAAGACTTTGTCCGGAAGAAAATTCGTAAGATCCCAGTAAAACTGTAGATTAAGTATGTGCTCATATTTCCTTTCCAGTAATCTTTTATAATGCTGTCAGACAGTAATTTCAGGTAGTACTTTAGTGTGGCTTGTATGCTGTGTATTCACTTTTTTTGTTTGCGTACCTCCAACAGGTAGGACCATGAGGATGGAACTAGCAGGATGTTAGGCAAAGGCAGCTAGGAGCAGCTGGACTCGTCAGGAGTGGCAGGACTTGTCGGGAGCAGAAGGACTCATGTGGAGCGGCAGGGTAGTGGCAGTACTAGCAGAAGGACTCGTGTGGAGTGGCAGGGTAGTGGCAGGACTCGTTCAGGATGGTAGGACAGTTGGGAGCAGCAGGACTCATCAGGGGCTAGGACAAAAGTGAAGGAAGAACAGACAAGTGGCAGCAGTCAGAAGCTGAAGAGGTAAAAATGCACATGGAAGATGAATGCCACTTTGGTATTCACCTTTTTCTCTCTGGGTTTGAGTCTGCCTGTGTCAGACTTACTAATCCCCATTACTCTCTTGTGCATGGGTTTGAGTCTGCCTCAGGCTCAGTAATCCCCATGTCTTTGTGTGTTTATTTGGGTTTGAGTCTATGTGCCTCATGCTCTGTAATCCCCATGGCTTTCTTTTGGGTTTGTTTGGGTTTGAGTCTGCCTCAGGCTCTGTAATCCCCATGGCTTTCCCTTGTATGTTGTCTGTAGTCTTTTCTGTGTCCCATAGCTGTGTTGTGTACATCTGCAGTGTGACTGTTCTGCATGCCAGTAATTGTGTGGGTGTTAATGTTCAGTGTTGCTGTAGTGCAGTCTTTATCATGTGTGTGTGTCTCTCTGTGTGTCTGTGTGTGGGAGTCTGTGTGTCTGTGTGTGTGTCTCTCTCTCTGTGTCTCTGTGTGTGTGTGTCTGTGTCTGTGTGTCTGTGTGTCTGTGTGTGTGTGTCTCTGTGTGTGTGTGTGTGTGTCTCTGTGTGTGTGTGTGTGTCTGTGTGTGTGTGTGTGTCTGTGTGTGTGTGTCTGTGTGTGTGTCTGTGTGTGTGTGTGTGTGTGTGTCTGTGTGTGTGTGTGTCTCTGTGTGTGTGTGTGTGTGTGTGTGTGTGTGTGTGTGTGTGTGTGTCTCTGTGTGTGTGTGTGTGTGTGTGTGTGTGTGTGTGTGTGTGTGTGTGTGTCTCTGTGTGTGTGTGCCTCTGTGTGTGTGTGTGTGTGTGTGTGTCTCTGTGTGTGTGTGTCTCTCTGTGTGTGTGTGTGTCTCTGTGTGTGTGTGTGTCTCTCTCTGTGTGTGTGTCTCTCTGTGTGTGTGTCTCTGTGTGTGTGTGTCTGTGTCTCTGTGTGTGTGTGTCTGTGTGTGTGTGTCTCTGTGTGTGTGT